>NC_141144.1:23813402-24116974 GCF_053477565.2 Lygodium microphyllum | reverse complement strand
GGTGATAAGACGCCCTAAACCCTGCTTCTCGTCTGGAGATAATTCTGTGACCAAAAAACGCCAATGAATGGGTGAAATGATCCCATGGAATAGATGCGACACTTGTGCAATAAGTTGCAACGTCGCATAGACTTGTGGTTTGTTCACAAGAGAGTTTTGCCATTTCTTGAAATAAGGTTGGTAAGTTCTTGCGCAAGTTTAACTTGCAAGAGGATGAGTAGTCATCCTGTTACATCACCTTTCTTGGGGAAAAATTGCCAAGTAAAGGGAAGTTAGGTATTTGCTTGGAAGCAAATGATCAATCAATAAATTGGAGTGACATGGTCGCCAGGATTTACTGCTAATAAAACCTAAGGTATTGGTTAAGTTGGGTTAACAGGGTATGGCCCTAACCCAAGGACAAAAGGGTGAACAAACAAACCCTTGGGGATCTTGCCAAGTCGCAATTGATCCCGGATCGAATGCTGGATGCATTCGGAGAGAAGGATTCACTCCTTAACAGTTGGCCAATTAAACGACCCCTCGAATTGATTGTGCTTGTAACAGTTTAGGAAGCCTTGTTTGCATTGTTTGCTCAAAGAACTAAAGGATGAAATGATATCTAATGCTTCAGGTTGAAATCCTGAAGGGAGAGGCAGCTTCAGTTACCCCCGACTGCCTGCCTAACCCTAACCAAGGGGGTTGTTGACCGCACCGGGAACGTGGACCAAACCCGCCGCGAGAGGTCTCTCCGTTGAGCTCTAGTTGGAGCAGGAGGACGCTTGGGTGCCAAGGGGGCTCTGTCCGTAAATCCCTCACTTTTCGGGTCCTGCACAAGAGGCTAACGTGACTCGGGATTGGATCTTGAGGCCCGCATACTAGTCTACGGGCGGAAGCTTGGAATAGTGATCCCTGGCGGATTACTGGATAGCCTTTAGGCAGATTATGGACAAGCCTACGGGTGAAACTCCTTGTATTTCAAAGATAAAATGATGAAATGATAATAAAGAATTTGTCTGATATTGTTTTTCTATGTCACGTGATAAGATTACGTGAAGGAACCAGGGCTTAACAGGAGTAATTAAAGAAGCTGATTGCTATATGTCAAATTAATGTGTTAGATAATTACATAACTAAAACAAATTGAGGAAATTGCGGAGGATGGGCCATGGGTCCGTCCTACGGTTGGGTGGTCCCGGTTAGCCAGAAACTTTTCTCAAAAATCTCAAAGAACAGCAGGATGATGATCATCATCAAAACGAATAAATGAGAGCGATGACCTAGAGTTACGTCTTACCCAATTTAAACTGTTTTAGGGGAACGGAATGGGACTATGCCTTATGGCAGAGAGGTTGAGCCTTGCATCCCTCTCGTTTCCCATTCTCCTTGAACGAAGTGCAGCGTGAATCTGCTTTAGACTTGGCGTTTCTGCGTAAAGTAGTTTGCTCAGATCTGATGCTAGTTGCTGGTAGCTAATGACCAAATCAGGAAAACCCTAATTCAGGTCGATCCTAAGTGGGAACGGCCAGGATACTTCTGCTACGTGGCAGACGCGGGAAGACCTAGATTGCAAGTCCCGTAACATTCCATGGGAATGCCGGGCGGAGCTTTCTAGACATCCTTTCCGAAGGACTGCTAAGACTTGTCCTGGATGATTCTAGTGGACATGTTATAGTTGGTATTAGAGCGAACCAATAAAGGACTTGTTTTTTAAGAAGTTTTAATAAGAAAAAGTAAAGCAAATGTTACTGTTCCAAACATTTCCTTACTTTCAATGCTGTCTTGCAGAATTATGAAGCATGGAATAGGTTCTTAGTGTTCCGAGTCATGTTTATGACCGCGATGCATTCCACGGATTATCAACAAAGGGTTGAGATGATGAACATCCTAGACCGCATTTACAATCCATCGCATGTGTGAGTGGAACGGAGATGGATGGGTGTTTTAGGGATCTATTACATAACTGCCTATCGACCTGCGTACCTTCAAATTAACTTGAAGAGAATCAAGTGGATGGAGGATTTGAAGATCGTGAAGCTGTTCGTCTTTGTTGAGGCTCACGCAAACACGACCCTACAGGTCGGGGGTCGAAGGGTTAACCAGAATAAGTATGTGTACGGGGAAGTGATTCAAAGAATCCCTGCCGACTGAATTAAGGTTTTGGGACATCATGAGAAGAATGGATATCAAAGGAAAATATACCCTAATCTTCCAATGAACTATCGATTCCTGAAAACCAATGACCCCAATCCATTCTACTACTCAGTTCCTGTAGCTGAATGCAACAACATCTTATTCTCCTCGAATTAATGTATTAACTTGTTCCATCGCCCCAAGAAATAATTGTAAGGGCTATGCTGATATGAATGGAATGAATTTTTGTTAAAAATCAATGATTGTATTGACTGTGAATATTGATAAAGAAGTAAAGTGATTTGGTCACTTGGCTAAAGGAATACGCAGACATAGTTCCTGAAAAGGTAATAGAACTCCCGCTTCAAAGAGAAGTAGATCATGAGATTAAGCTAGTAATAGGAGTTGCGCCAATTGAGAAGAGACCCTATAGAATGTCTATACCAGAAGCAATTGAGCTGAAAGGAACAACTCAAGTAACTGCTAGATCAGGGCTACATTCGTCCTAGCAGTTCACCTTGGGAAGCACCAGTACTGTTCCAAAAAAAGAAAGATGGAACACTTCGACCATGTATTGATTACAGTGGGTTGAATCAATCAACAATCAAGAACAAATATCATATTCCTAGAATAGATGAGCTTCTTGATAGTCTTCAGGGTGCCAAGAACTTCTCCAAGATTATCTTAGGTCTGGTTACTATCAGATAAGAATCAAGGAAGAAGATATCCCAAAGATGACCTTCAACACTAGATATGGACACTTTAAGTTCTAGTTATGTCATTAGGGCTTACGAATGCGCCTGCCACCCTCAATAGGTTAATGCTGGATATCTTTAGACCATATCTTGATAACTTCGTGCTCGTTTTCTTTGATGACACTCTAGTCTATTCAAAACAGGAAGGAGGTCATGAACCCCAACTTCGGATTTTCCTTGAGACAATGAGGTCTCAAAAGCTGTATGCAAAAATGAAGAAGTGTGCATTCTTCAAGCATCAGACTGAATATCTGGGATTCATCATATCAGCTGAAGGAATCTCAGTAGAGCCGGCCTAAGTCAGAAATATTCTAGGATGGCCAAATACCAACAACGGTCAATCAAGAAATACGCAGCTTTCTTGATTGACAAGATGGTATAGGGTCTTCATAAAAAACTATGCTTTGATTGAAGCACCTTTGACAGACTTACTGATGAAGCAAACATCCATTGCATGGTCAACTACCGAACAAACTAGCTTTGATAGGTTGAAGCAAAGTTTGGCATTAGCACCGATCCTAAAACTTCTAGACCACTGTAAGGAGTTTGAGGTAGTAATTGATACTAGCATGCTTGCTTTAGGATGTGTGCTCATGTAGGAAATTCATCCTATAGCATAATCTTCAAGAAACTGAAGAGCCATGAGAAGAGTTATGCTACCCATGATCTTGAACTTTTAGTTGTCAATCTTTGGAGACACTACCTGCTGGGTAACAAGTTGACACTAGTGACTGATCATAAAAGTCTCAAGTGGAACTTTACCTAGAACAAGATCAACATGAGGCAATGTCAGTGGATTGAAGTGTTGGAGGAATATGACCTTGAAAGCAAGTACTGACCAGGGAAAGAGAATGTAGTTGCCGATGCACTTAGTCGCAAGGAATTCCTTAATTCTCTAATCTTGCAAAAACCCATCAAAACAGCTAGAAAGGTATCCATGCCAAACAACCCAATACTTGAGCTAGCTAGAGAGGAAGGATGCCATGATCTAGCCTGTCAAAAGATGCTAAGGGAGATCTCTATCAAGGACCATGAATAAAAGCTATAGGCTAAGTATCATGAATTCTCTATCAATAGTGGACTTGTCTACTATAGAATGAGAGCATGTATACCGGCAAGCCAGTCACGTAAGCAGAAGATATTGTGCGAAGCTCATGATTCCCCTTTCTCAGGACATCCTGGCTATGCCAAGACTCTCAGTGCAATTAGGAAGAGCTACTATTGGGAGAGGCTTAAAGGTGATGTTCTCAAGTATGTCACCGAGTGTTTGTCTTGTTAACATATCAAAGTTGAACATGTCAAAATGCCAGGAAAGCTACAACCACTTGACAATCCCCAAATGAAATGGGAATTCATCAGTATGGACTTTGTTGTTGGCCTACCCCAACTTCTGGGAGGATACAACTCCATCTTGGTTGTGGTTGACATGTTTACTAAGGTTGCACACCTTATTCCTATAAAGACAAAACTATAAAGCCTCAAACATTGCAAGGTTGTTTATCAAGGAGATATTCAAGCTACATGGGCTACCCAGAAGAATCATTAGTGATCGTGATTCTCTCTTCACATCACACTTCTGGAGAACTATCTTTGAAGCCATTGGGTCTCAACTCTATTTTAGTACAGCTTGCCATCCCCAAACTGATGGCCAAACGGAGCGAATAAATCAAGTCATCAAGGATATGCTAAGACCACACTATTGTTATAAACCAAAAAGGTGGATTCAATACTTGCCTTTGGTTGAATTTGCCTACAATGCTTCTTACCAACAAAGCATTCAGATAACCCCTTTCCAAGCATTGTATGGTCATGACTATCGAAGTCCCTTAAACTTCTCAGATCCAACCTTGAGGGTTGAAGCTTCTAGTCAGATGTTGGAAGAGATGGATGACCAAGTGAAGTCAATAAGATAGGACATCCAAGCCATCAAGGATAAACAGAAGGCATACATGGATCTGAAGCATCAAGATAGAATCTTCAAGAAAGGAGACATGGTCTTCATTCGTGTACGCCCAAAGAGGAGCTCCCTATCCTTAGGAGATTGAAAAAAGCTAAGTCCAAGGTATTGTGGACCATACAAGATCCTCAAGTGCTTAAGACCTAATGCATATAGACTGCAACTCCCTAAGAACCTAAGGGTTCATAATGCATTCCATATTAGTCTATTGAAGAAGTATATACCTAATCCTAACCATTTACTTGATGACCAACAAGTTGTAATGCCTAGTCAAGGAGTCCTTGAATTAAGGCCTGATAGAATCCTAGATGTTAGGGAGAGATAACTGAGATCTAGAACCTTGAGAGAATGCCTCGTCTAGTGGAAAGATTATCTCAAGGAGGATGCCACTTAGGTAGATGAAGGCACTCTCAACCATCAATATCCCTAGTTTATCTCGAGATGAGGACATCTCGATTCCTCTAAGGGGGAGAAAATGTAAAGTTCTAAATCTCCTTCCTCGTGTGAACTACCCCTTATAGGAAAGGGGGATAATGTTAAGGCATTTTTAAAAAAAATTTCTTGACGATAAATGCAAATTTTTTTCCTTATTTCCCCCCCCAGCTGACAGTCGTGCTGGAGGGGGAGGAATAGAAACCATGCGGAAGCTCCTCGGTGGGAGCTCGCAGGATCTTGAGGCCATGCCTCGCGACACGTTGGAGGGAAAGCATCTCCCTCCCCTCCCCTATTTAAACTGAGGAGGACGAAGAGGGACAGGAGAGCACTCCATTGATGCTTGAAGGGAGGACTGCGCCTGAGCCACTGAACTGCCATCATAGAGGAGAGAGGGCTATGTAAGGCTGCAGGAGAATAGTCATGAGAGAGGAGAGGGAGGCTACGTGAGACCCTGAATGTTGTCATTGCCATAGAGGAGGAGGACTTGATGTCAATGCTGTGTAGTAGTGCTGCAAGATTGGAGGACACCGCGAGTCATCGCCGTCGTGAAGCCAAAGGCTGCCGCCTACAACGCCGACAGTCGTCCCATCATTCCATTTTTTCCCTTCATCATAATTATTACCCCCTCTCATCCACGTGGTCCTCTGGTCGTAGTAGAAGCTTCATAGAATCTTCCTTAGGAAGCTTCTAAGGGGGCTTCCCTAAGTCCCCCTTCCCACCAATCACCCAATAAGCCCATCCCGAGACTTTGAAGAAGAGGAAGCTACAAAGCCCCTTCCCACCAATCATCCCTAGGCCAGGATTTTGAAGAGGAAAAGAGGAAGCCTATAAAGGCCCTTCCCATCAATCACCCACAAGGCCGGTCCTAGGATTTTAGGGAAGGAGAAGAAGAACTCTAAAGCCTCCATTCTTGCAAGGCCCATTCGCAAGAGCCCTTTCCGCGAACATCCTCGTAAGGCCTCAATTTTTGAAACTCCATTCATAAAATCCCCATTTCCAAGAACTTTGTAGGAGCCCCATTTCCAAAAACCAAGCTCCAACCCCGTAAGGCCTTCCATAAGGCCAAATTCCGCAAGCCGGTATTCTCAAGGATCCACACTTCGAAAGGGATCTCCTGCGTACCAGGGAGAAAAGGGCAAGATCTTAAGGCTGCCTACCAAGGCAAGTAAATTCATCGATCGGGTAAGGATAAAGGCAAATCGGAAGTCCGTAATTATGCCTACGATGGGCCCTAAAAAGTCACAAGGTGCTCCTGCAGGAGAATCTTCTCCTAATATTCACGTGGATATCTCCCCAAGCCCACAAGTCCAGGTTTTTACTAATTTTGATTCCACGCAAAAGCATTGCATTAATCACGATAACTTCATGGGTTAGGAAGCACCTATGCATGCTTAAAATCACCTAGTCAAGTTCAATGCAACTGGAAATAAATCGACTATTCGAACAATGATTAGAATTAGTTCATGACATGAAATTGGGTCATTGGTATTTTCCATATAAAGAAATTGTCTATCCATTTAACGTCCTTAATAGTATGTTGCCTTGTCATGCATGTCAAAGTGACGGCCTAGAACACCTATTGCCTATCATTATAAGGTTGAGATTATTAAAGTGCACCTTTGACTAGGCATGGAAAGATTAATTGCACGTCGCATTTTTAGACAAATCTTCATTGAATGATTCATTAGGGAAAGTCCTTAACCTCGTAGGAAATAGAAGAGCACGGAAATGATTCTGGGAATTTGCATGTGGCATGTGATTGTAAAAGGTCAACTCTAGTTTTTTTGGCATGAATTTCACTACGTTGTAGTCAGGAAAGGAGTGCATGTTGCAGATTTTTCATATGAAGAATTTCATTCATCAAGAGTTGTATTTAGGGAAAGGCTGCATGGTTTAATTGAAGCATGAAATCTTAAAAGCTGAGAAAAAGAATTGTGGGCATGATTCTTGAATGCAAGTGCTAGTAGGATCAATGGAAGTTATGCCGCAATTTAATATGCGTTTTGATCTTAATAAGAAAAGTTAGGGATATTGTGAATTTAGGGGTACGTAGAAGCAATGAATCTCGCGTTTAGGTGAATCGTGAGATGTTACAACTAGCTTTCTCCTTTAAGATCAAGTTAACATCTCTAGGGATGGTTCGTCCTTGTCGCAAGACAAGTAGATAGAATTATCTAAATTGCCTAACCCGCAAGGGATTCGCATAGGATGGCTCAACCGATACAATAAATAACGCAAGTGCTAACTAGGGTTTAGCACGTTAAGGACTTGACCTAGTTTCACACACTTGTTACCAAGACGAACCCTTGAACCAAAGGTCCTACGGACATTCACAGAATTTAGGGACAATTGGACGCTCACGCATAAAACGATCTAAGGTTTCTACCCTAAGGATCACTAGTTCAAATGATGAAACTTTGATTGAGTTAGAATTCCTAGGACCAAACGTTGTCGGCCTAGTGTAATTAGGAAGGGGTTGGGTGATAAAACGCACTAAACCTTGCTTCTCGTCTAGAGATAATTCCGTGACCAGAAAACGCCAATGAATGGGTGAAATGATCCCATGGAATAGATGCGACACTTGTGAAATAAGTTGCAACGTCGCATAGACTTGTGGTTTGTTCACAAGAGAGTTTTGCCATTTCTTGAAATAAGGTTGGTAAGTTCTTGCGCAAGTTTAACTTGGAAGAGGATGAGTAGTCATCTTGTTACATCACCTTTCTTGGGAAAAAATTGCCAAGTAAAGGGAAGTTAGGTATTTTCTTGGAAGCAAATGATCAATCAATAAATTGGAGCGACATGGTCGCCAGGATTTACTGTTAATAAAACCTAAGGTATTGGTTAAGTTGGGTTAATAGGGTATGGCCCTAACCCAAGGACAAAAGGGTGAACAAACAAACCCTTGGGGATCTTGCCAAGTCGCAATTGATCCCGGATCGAATGCTAGATGCATTCAGAGAGAAGGATTCACTCCTTAACAGTTGGCCAATTAAACGACCCCTGGAATTGATTGTGCTTGTAACAGTTTAGGAAGCGCTGTTTGCATTGTTTGCTCAAAGAACTAAAGGATGAAATGATATCTAATGCTTCAGGTTGAAATCCTGAAGGGAGAGGCAGCTTCAGTTACCCCCGACTGCCTGCCTGACCCTAACCAAGGGGGTTGTTGACCGCGCCGGGAACGTGGACCAAACCCGCCGCGAGAGGTCTCTCCGTTGAGCTCTAGTTGGAGCAGGAGGACGCTTGGGTGCCAGGGGGGCTCTAGCTGTAAATCCCTCGCTTTTCGAGTCCTGCACAAGAGGCTAACGTGACTCGGGATTGGATCTCGAGGCCCGCATACTAGTCTATGGGCGGAAGCTTGGAATAGTGATCCCTGGCGGATTACTGGATAGCCTTCGGGCGGATTATGGACAAGCCTACGGGTGGAACTCCTTGTATTTCAAAGATAAAATGATGAAATGATAATAAAGAATTTGTCTGATATTGTTTTTCTATGTCACATGATAAGATTATGTGAAGGAACCAGGGCTTAAGAGGAGTAATTAAAGAAGCTGATTGTTATATGTCAAATTAATGTGTTAGATAATTACATAACTAAAACAAACTGAGAAAAGTGTGGAGGATGGGCCATGGGTCCGTCCTATGGTTGGGTGGTCCCGGTTAGCCAGGAACTTTTCTCAAAAATCTCGAAGAACAGCGGGATGATCATCATCATCAAAATGAATAACCGAGAGCAATGACCTAGAGTTACGTCTTACCCGATTTACGCTGTTTTAGGGAAACGGAATGGGACTATGCCTTATGGCAGAGAGGTTGAGCCTTACATCCCTCTCATTTCCCATTCTCCTTGAACCAAGTGCAGCGTGAATCTGCTTCGGACCTGGGGTTTCTGCGTAAAGTAGTTCACTCGGGTCTGACGCTAGTTGTTGTTAGCTAATGACCAAATCCGGAAAACCCTAATTCAGGTCGATCCTAAGTGGGAATGGCCAGGATACTTCCGCTACATGGAAATGCGGGAAGACCTAGATCGCAAGTCCCGTAACATTCCATGGGAATGCCGGGCGGAGCTTTCTAGACATCCTTTCTGATGGACTGCTAAGACGTGTCCTGGATGATTCTAGTGGACACGTTACATCTATTATCATGTTCACACATGGTATGATTAAGAGCACTAAGTTTTCCTTGCATTTGAGGTTCTTCAAGGCTCTCTTGAGGTGTGTTTTCTAGCAAAGGTATCTCTGATTTGTTGGACATATTCATCTTGGGTCTTATTCTTTCCTTTGTGACCTGCCATGGTAGTGGTGTCTTGTAGGTTATCATGTAAATAAATTGGTTATAACTTGAGCTAGAAAATTTTATAATTTAATCTTTGTGAGCAAACTGTCCGGTCCTACACATTGTCTCAACCTGTAAGTGCCCTATTTCCACCTATGGAACCAAAATGGTTGTACCTAAAGACTACCAAACCATATGGAGAGCTAGATATGTAGTACTTGCACCTATATCATAATGATGAGGATGGTGCATGTAACGACTTGTTTATACCTTACAGTGTCCTATAATGGCGATTTTTTACCTTGTTTCAATATTCAAGAGACTTGGATCTCTATGAGTATTTGAATCTTTAATTTTCCACACACGATACCTGTGTGAGAGACAAAATGGCATGACAAGCTCCCTAAAAAAGAAACAAATCACCAAGAGGTGGGCAAAGCTCCCTCAAGTTGGTTGGTTGCACCCCTTTAGGATCTTTAATAGTGAGGCAGGGTCACCTCTCTATTGTCCCACTATCTCCCCCAGCATCCACCTTTTTCCTTGGTGGGAGTCTTAACATGGCAAAGATATGCTACTCTAATCAATTAGCATGATATGTACAATTGAAAATATCCATTCAACTCATTCCATATGATGCAGTAGGATTGGAATTGGCAAAATGAGGAGAGAGAGAGGGTCTTACCACATAGTGACTCAGTACTTACTTAGCCTTTATAATGATTTTTAATATATTTTTTCCATGAATTAATTATTTATCAACAAGACATTAGATTAGAATGAGCAATTCAAATTATCAATCGGTTCTTCAACAAATAGGATTGGATGCAATGCTAAAAGACCAAGGAAAAGCTTCTAATTCATTATTTGAATTAAGAGAGTAATGCAATCCATCAATGGCCTAATTTAATCAATGATGGACTGAAATTTCATGGGAACTTTTTAATTCTTAAATCTCTCAATCAAGTGGATGAAGCTCAACAAATGGATAGGTGAGAGAGATCAAGATTTGGTTGAGAGTACCTCTTGTTTATCTTGATTGAACAAGCTTTCCAATGCTAAATGTTGACAAAATAATCTTCAATCCTTTCTCTACGAACACTTGACAATAATCTTAAATCCTCAATAGCTTGAGATTAAAGCCTTGAACTCATTTCCCAAAATTATTAACTCCATGGATGCTCATGAAGTTGAATCTTGATCAATATTACTCAATCCTTGCAATTTCTTCAAGAAATCTTCACAAGGATGAATCTCAGACGACTAAAAGGATGAAAAATCTTCAAGAAATTTGAGAGAGGTTGAAGCTTTAACTCAAGCTTTCATGGTTGTTCATAGCTAGGGTTTTGCAAAAGTTGGAGAAGAAGAGAATGCTAGTAATCTTTACAATTTGTTGAAGCTTTCACTTGCCAAAGACCATTGGAAGAAGCACAACCAAGATGATGACCATTAGCTTCTATAAAACAAGACTGAATCAATCCAAAAAGTTTATCATAATTTTTGGAGATGTTTGTTGTTCCTTCCTATTCAACTTCTCTCAAGTTTGGTATTCAACATTGATGACACCAAAAGAAGCATAAAAACAAGGCATGAAAATGTCCATGCATATATCACACTTTCATCTTTTGTAAAGGGGATAACACTTAAATTGTTGCAAAAGTACTAAAATGGACCCGTACACATGAGAGGGGAGGGGATCAAGTCCACATCCATCATTAATATATAGTATACACAAAATGTACGTGCATGCATTTCTAAAAGGTTAGAAAGAATTGAAATGAGAAGGCTAAAGCCTTAGAATACAAATGTATTAAAAAAATCAAAGAAATAATAAAAATATGAAGGGTTGTGTGTCTTTTGGGAAAAAGGTGGGGTGGAGTGCACGGCTGATTATGTGCCTCTTTCTCTCATTTCTTCCAAGACACACACATTCTCCCTTTATGGTTCCAACTTTCTCTCTCTTCTCTCCTCTATCTTTTGTGCAGAAATTCCTCTTTTCCCTTTTTCTCTTGCATAATGGTTGAAGTTATGGATGAAGATGACAAATTGGCTCATTATTAAAAGATAGATTTATGGTTTCTTTTCAGTTTTGAGATAAATGGCAAAGCCATACATGTAGATTTTGTGTGTTATTTTCTTGCTTTTGTGTTTGTTTATGTTTGTGGGAGGGTTGCTTTCATTTTGGTGCGCAGCTAGGGAAAATTGCTATCAACAAGCATCACAAGAGACTGAAAATGAAGGGCATGGCATTACCAAGAAGAGAAGAATTCAATGGATGCTTGTAAAGTTCCTTCTTCCACTGAAGAGTTGGAGATTCTTATTGCCGAAGCGGCTTTCTACAAGAAGTTCATCCCACAATGGCGGAAACATATTACCATCATGATGCAGGCTCTATGTGGTTGACTATTTCCTCTTTTAGTTGAAGCAACAGAGACGTGCATCTTGGTGGAAAATTGTTTGGGAACAAACTAAAGAGTAGAAACAGAGAGAATGACCATCGGACATTCATTGAGGAGTTTCCAAACATCATCAAGTGGGAGATTATCAAGAAGCTTCAGGAGTCATGGTCTGTGGAGGTTCACAAGAATAAGAAGGAAAAGAGTTGGGACATGTTCATGGATGCTCAACAACAGGACACATGGGATGCATGGTGCACTGACAATCTCCTGTTTGTCCAACTACCAATCCACTCAAAGTTGGTGAATAGAGTATTCTTCAAAACATACACTATTGAAACCATTAGAAGTGGCATTATTATGATGATGGCACAACAACGATCCTCAGAAGAATGAGTTTTGACACCTTTAGAACTGAATACCTTCCTTTGTGAAATGGCATGGAAGCATAATGCGCAGAGACATTGAAAAGAAAGAAATAGAAGAAATGTTGGCAAGAGAGTTCTCCAGAGACTAAAGCCTTCTATTTTTCTTATGCGGAGCATTAACAACTTAGTGGAGCCAACCCCCTCATGAATTATGCCATAAGGAGACAAGTGCTAGAACGAGTCCAAAGGTACGTGAGAAGAGAGAATGCAAAAATCAAGGCAAAAAATGAGCTTGCAACAGCAAAAGCCTCCTTTGACGCCCTAAAAGCACTCTTTACAGAAGTCCCCATGGCAACTCAAGGTCCCCTTCCTAGTCATATTCGTCCTGGAAATATTGATGATAGGCCAGTAAATGTAGTCCCATTTCCAACTTTTAAGGGAGAGTACAATGAAGACCCCGATCTTCATGTAGCAGAGTTTATGGTAGCATGTGTGACGAACAATGCCAGAACCCCCGAGCATTGGTTAGCGATATTCCCCACCACTCTCAAGGGCGTGGCATTTCAATGGTATGAGAGACAAACAACATGAAATTTTGGCACATGGGATGACCTGAAATTGGCCTTCCTTACTAATTCTGGTAAGAAGATTTTGAAGAGCGGATTTGAGAGGAGTTCATGAACCTAAGTCAGTCCTTTGGAGAAAAAAGTAGACGCTTATGTCTCGTGAATGGAATCCATCCTGAAGAGATGGACCAACCACCATTTGGATGAAGGAATCCATAAAGGAGTATTCCTCATAGGCCTACAACCAAAAGTTTGCAAGCTCGTGGAATTGAGAAGACCAGTCAATCTGCAAGCTGCAGTGAAAGGTACAAGAATGTATGATGAAGTTGAAGCAAGGTTGTCAATGACCTTAGGAAGAGGAGTCTTACCTTCTCCCATGCTAGGAATGGTATACCCACCAAATGCAGTTCCAGGGACAGTTCCCTACCCCTAACCCTAGATGCAAACAGTGCGGCAATACAATGCACCTAATCCATAGTGGCCATAGATGACAATGCCTGAAATGGTGGTTCAACCACAACAGCAATGACCTCAAACACTTCCTCCAATTGCGACTCCACAATAATGGAATCCTACCCACTGGAATCAACAACCCCAAGTGTCAACAGGAGCTTTGAATCAGACCGAGAACAGAGGATCTCATGGATCAACCCAACTAGTATATGCAGTAATCACAGAAGCTTCCCAAAACCCTACTACAAGTACTCCAGAAGGTGAAAATATAAAGGACTACTTGTCCAATTCAATCGCAAGTATCAAGAAAGAGCTTATGGTTGTGATTACAGAGTAGCTATAGACGCTAAAGGTGAACACCACTAATATATCTAGTCTTGTGAGAGGTGGGAGAGATGTGATGTGTTCTAATACATGGTGTGAAAAGTGCCATCAATCGGGACATTTAGCCACTAAATGTACCCGAAAACCAACCATTCCTAGAGTCTTCTGTTCATACTATTTGAGGAAGAACCATATAGACGATATCTGCTCTCTCAAAGAGATGCATGAATGAAGAAAGAAATATGAAGACACAATATTCAACTTGCTGAAATCCAAAATGACGACGTAGGACATTGTACCAAAGCCTAGGGAGTTTGGTCCTAATTTCGGTCCAAGGAGGTTTCCCTCTCAAATTTATAGAGGACAAAAGTCTGCTACTAGCGGTGGTTAGAGATCAGAGGTGGAATGTTATAGATGTGGAGAAAAGGGTCATATCTCACTGAATTGTCCAAACCCTAGAAGATTTGTGGATTACAAAGCCTTATGCAGTCGATGCGAAGGAGAAGGCCACACTACAAAAGATTTTCCAAGTCTATCCCCTATGAAATCTACTTCTGATACCCAACAGAAGACCCAAGAACATGCTTCCAATTTGGTGGAATTGGAAGTAGTGGCAATAACGTGAGAAAAGAAAGGAGAACCTGTAGTTCCAAAAGAGAGCATTCCCTTCGCCAAGACTATGAAGTTCAACCTTCCTCGGGATAAGCGGAACAATGCAATCCAGAATACGGAAGTACAGAGCACTATAGAGCCTCATAGAGAGCTATAGAGACAATTGCACAGATAAGACAAGAGGTCCAGGAACTAAAGGATGCAAAAATACCTTGAAAGAAAAAGGGAAGATAAAAGCGGGTGTGGCCCCATTTTCCCATCAATTGGAAACGCCTGTGGATCCTATCAAAGAGCATGATCTGGTCAAAGACCTAGACACCTTTAAACCAAACCTAACATTCTAATAGTTGCTGATGTTGTCTCCCAATTGCCAAAAAAGTCTCAAAAGCATATTGACAAGAAGATCCGGCCTAAGGATTGCTCCCCCAACAACAAAAAATTCCAACAGAGCCTCAGAAACCTGTGAAGGAAGTAGATGTGGCCAACACCTTATTGGATCCTGGAACCCCAGAGATTGGTGTATGGATAGAAGGATGCTTTATTGTAGATGCATTAATTGATAGAGTCTCATCAGTAAACATAAGGACGGATGTGACAATGAAGGATCTAGGTTTGCAAGGAATGCAACCTACACAATGGCTTATCAGATTGGTAAACCAAAGCATAATCAAATCGTTGGGCATCCCTCAGGTAAGTTACTTATGAATATGTGTGCATCACATGGATTCAAAATAAGATATTTTTAAAATACAAATTTTATAATTTTTTACATATAGAAGGGTGTAATATAAAGGGGTTATTTATATATTGAATAGAAAAGGGGTATGTTTTACTCAAGAAAAAATCACACACAAGGATATTTATAAATAGCCCTTGAACACACGTGATGTAGAGGATATAGATATAGTAACTTCCCTGAGGGGCATCCTCCCATATGTAAAAACCAAACCTTGCAAGAAGAGACTATTAGGTGACATATTTGGTGGTCAAACCAAATTACTATGGGACCTCATATCCCCTATTGTTGGGAAGACCTTGGCTGTTTGAAGTAAGAGCAAGGATGGACTAGTTCAAAGGAACCCTAACCCTAAGTAGAGTACCCAATAAAGTGATGTTGAAATTGTATGGATCACAAAAAGGTAATGGATTCACATCCATCAAAGTCATAAAAGAATCCTCCAATGAAGTAACATATGGTACATCCTCCAATGAAGTAATATATGGTACAAACAGGAGAGAAGAAGAGACTGTCAAATATATCTTTCCCAAGAAAACAAAGCCACAGTCCCTAATAGTGGGTATTAGAAGCCAACTATCGAAGGAAGCCTATTCTTTGTCCATGGGAGAATACCTCTTACCTAAACCCAAATTGACTTCTGAAATCACCTCTGACAGTGAAATAGAAGCATGGGCGTACTGTTCTCCCTGTTACATGATAGTCACAGAGTGAGAGGCAGAAGCAAAAGCAAAGATAGAGATAGAAGCAGAAGTAAAAGTAGAGGATATAACAGAGAGCTTGTTGTTCTCTTATAGAACACCCACAAATGTAGAAACAAAACTTGAAGAGGAAAAAAGTGATAATGCAAACAAAGATTATGAAAGAGAGCTAAAAGGGTCTATCCTACTCACAGAAGACAGAGATGTGGAAGACGTTCCTGAAGCCTCAGAAGGAGATGATCCCTTTCTGTTTGACATAACGATTGTGGTACCCTTTGATCCATGAGTCATGTCATACACAAAGCCTTTATAAGAAATGGATTAAGAAGAATAGGCATTCCTTCAACACTCATAGCTCTTGTCGTCCAAAGTTAGCCTTCTTTAAAGAAGATGATGACGATGCACCTTGCGAACAACCCTTGGCCCTACATTTAAAATAAAATGCATGAAGTTCCTGTTATGTGACGTTCTTGGATGCATCTTCAAAAGACAAATTCTTGAGCCAGAAGTAACTCATCCCCAACCCAAACTCAAAACCTCAATGACACCCTTTCACCCTCCTAAAGAGTAAGCTAAGTCTCCATTAAAAGACAATAGTAGTTCTAGTGTATCATTAGAAGATGACACCACTCCCTTGAAGGAGTCCAATCTTTACCCAGAAGCGATTCGTGGGACATTTATCCATAAAGTGGAAGGTGAAAGGAAATTGATGTTTCTAGATGCTGACGGTACTGAATGTCATCTAAAAGTGGGTCTAAATCTTCCGGAAGAAGAACTAGTGGTTCTACAAGACCTACTTAAGGAGAACTTAGTTGTGTTTTCTTGGTCGTACAAAGACCTAAAGGGGATTGACCCTATAGTCTGTCAACATCACATTGACCTTGAAATAGATGCCAAACTTGTGAGGCAAAGACAGAGGCGTATGAATCCCAATTATTCTACTCTAGTGAAGGTTGAATTATTGAAGCTTCTAGAAGTTGAGTTCATCTATCCCGTGGCTAATAGCGAATGGGTTTCGCCCATTGCCCAAGAAGAATGAGAAACTTCAAATATGTGTGGAATTTTGAAAGTTGAACTTGAAGACAAAGAAGGATCATTTCCCTAACCCTTTCACAGACTAACTATTGGACACAATGGCACACCATGAGCTCTATTCCCTCTTAGATGGATTCAACGAATACAACCAAGTCCAAATCACAAAAGATTCACCACATATTGGGGGACTTATGTCTACAAAGTAATGCCATTTGGGCTCTACGACGCCCCAATTACTTTCCAGAGAGTGATGATGGACGCATTCCAGAACCATCTGCATGATTTCATTGAGGTATAATTGGATGATTTTTGTGTTTTCAGTCTGTTCTATAAACACTGGGGACACTTGCAGCAATGCTTTCGAGAGTATGGGATCTCCCTCAATCCCGACAAATGAATATTTGGTGTATCTTCCAGATTCTTGCTAGGCCACATTGTCTCTGCACAAGGGATAGCCACAGACCCGAGCCATAGACTTGAGGAAGATTGAGAAGATTGCAACACTGATAGCACCAATAACCCTCAAGAAATCAAGAGGATTTCTTGGCCATGTGGGCTACTACAGAAGATTCATTGCACATTTTGTAACCAAGGTAGTCCCTCTGCACAAGCTCCTAAGGAAATATGGAAATTTCCTTTGGAGGGAAGACTGTGAAGAATCCTTCAATACTTTCAAACAATTCCTCATCAGAGCACCCATCCTACAGCCTCTTCACTAGACAAAGGAGTTCCATGTGCACACAGATGCATCAGTCAAAGGGCTAGGCGTTGTCTTATGCTAGAAGGGTTCTTCCAAGTTGGATCAACCTCTATATTATGCAAGCTGAAAGTTCACTGATAGAGAACCGAACTATACAATGATAGAGCTTGAGTGCTTGGAAATGGTGTTTGCATTGGTTCCGACATTATCTACTGTCGATGCATTTCAAATTGTACGTGGACCATGAAGCCCTGTCCTTCCTGATGAACAAAGCAGATGTCAAATGATGAATGATGAGATGGTTGCTCCTGTTCGAGGAGTTTGATTTTGAAGTGGTCAATAAGCTTGGCCATTCCTATATCCTAGCCGATCATCTCTCATGGATCTCTCAAACTACAGAAGAGGAACATGATGATCTGGACCTCCTTGTTGATGCTTCCTTATTTTTGGTTGAGACTGTAACTCCCTAGTATGTAGACATAGCCAACCTCCTGGCAACTCAACAATAACCCGGTGGCCTCTCTAGCAGAGAGAAGAATAAGCTTTTGTTGGAATCAACCCCCTACACCTTGCTAGGTGATGCACATTACAAGAAGGGCAAAGATGAAGTGTTGCGAAGATGTGTTGTAGGATACAAGATCAGGATTGTTCTTAAGGCTTCTCATGATGAGCCATGTGGTGGACACTACGTAGGAGAAGCGACAGCCAGAAAGGCCTTACTTGTAGGATACTAGTAGCCAACCCTCCACAAGGATGAATATAATTATTGGAAACAGTGTGATGCTTGTCAGGAATGGGAAAGCCTACCAAATCCAATGCCATGCCTTTGCAATTCATTATTCCCCTAAAGCTATTTGAGAAGTGGGGGATTGATTTTGTGGGTCCCATTAATTTTCCCATTAGACGAAAGCAAAATAAATACATCCTGATATGTATGGATTATGTTACCAAGTGGTGTGAAGCTAAACTCTGAAGTGAGACAATGGCAATAGCGAGGCATTGCTCATGTATAAGAATTTCATCACCCATTTTGGCAGTCCCCTAGAGCTCGTAAGTGACTGAGGTACGGATTTCCTTAGTAAGATCATGGAAGAGTTGACAGAACTCTATAAGATCCACCTCAAAAGTCCATTCCATATTATCTCAAAGTCAATGGCAAGTCAAAGTCACCAATCGCATCCTCTGCTCCATCCTAACAAGGATGATTGTCGCACATCGCCATGATTGGGATGATTGACTTACAAAGGCCCTCTAGGAATACAAAACCTCTTACAAGGCCGCTATAGGACAAACTCTTTTCCAGTTGGTGTATGGAACAAAAGTCTGTCAAGAATCTTGTGATGGGGGGATTTGCTCAAGATGTTGCGCCGAACATACATAGAATGCACAAGGAGAAGCTCACTCAAGAGACAAGAAGAGAGATGGAAGCCAAAACGTTTTCTTGCTGGTTTCTTCTTATTCTTCCTCACACTTTACAATGTACAAAGTATAGATAAGATACGACATAAAGGAAAGTGGCCTACTAAGTCAAACAATGCATAACCAACTACACTAGTCGACTGGCGCTATAACTATGCCAGCTATAAATAGGTGTAACAACCTGAATATAATAAGTAATGAGTCAGTGGCCATGTGAGAGTCATAATGACCATTGACGTGCTAAGTGTAGATGTGTGGATCCGTCTAACAAGGCGGTCCATCATTAATATCCGCACGTGTTGAGCTTGTCATCTCAACACTCCCCCTCAAGCTCAACTGCATCTCTGCAACTCCACGTGAGCTTCGAAACTTTTGAAGCTTCTCTGTACCCAATGCCTTCGTGAAGATGTCAGCTATCTGATCATGTGTGCTGACATACACCAAGTCAATTTCACATGCTGGTACCTTCTCTCTCAAAAAGTGGTAGTGTACCTCAATATGTTTTGTCCTGGCATGGAACACAAGGTTCCTAGCCAACTGTATACTGCTCATGTTGTCACAATAAATGACAACTAGACCTTCCACCTACACATCTAAATCAGCCAATAACTTTTGTAGCCATAATACCTCACATGCTGCAACAGCAACACCTCTATACTCAGCCTCTCTACTCGACAAAGCAACTGTAGATTGCTTTTTGCTGCTCCAAGTAGCTGCTACACTACTAAGAGAGAATATGTACCACTGGTAGATCTTCTATCAGACATACTAGTAGCCCAATCTGCATTTGTGTATCCAAACACCTATACATTTGTACCTGCCTCATAGAAAAGTCCATAATGTAATGTGGACTTAACATATCTCAATATGCGCCTGACTGCATCCAAATGTGAATTTCTAGGTACTTGCATAAACTGACTCACAAGACCAACAAGGTAGCTCAAGTCTGGCCTTGTAATGGTGATGTAGATCAAACTCCCCACTATCCTTCTGAATATAGTAGGTTCTTCTAACTCATCCCCAACATCACCACTCAACTTTACATTCTGCTCCAATGGGACTGAAAGTGGTTGTATGCTGTCATACCATACTTGGAAAACATATCCAAGCCATATTGTCTTTGGGACAACCATATACCATCATCACATCTGATCACCTCAATGCCAAGGAAGTATCTTAACTCACCTAAATCCTTCATCTCAAACTTCTTCTTCAAAAAGTCCTTAACTTCAACAATCCCACTATCACTATCACCTATAATAATCAAGTCATCCACATAGATGACTATGATGACCAAACTTGCATCTCCCTTTCTCACATAAAGTGAGTGATCAGCATCAGAAACATAAAAGCCAATATTGACAAGATACTCTGTGATCTTGTCAAACCATGCTCTAGGTGCTTGCTTGAGCCCATAGAGCACCTTCTTCAACCTGCACACATACATGGGATGCTCTAAATCTTCACAACCTACTAACTGATCCATATACACTTCTTCTTGCAAATCACCATGCAAGAAGGCATTCTTCACATCCATTTGCTGCAACCTCCAACCTTTGGTTGCTGCCAAAGCAATCACACATCTGATAGTTGCCATCCTAGCAACTAGACTAAAGGTTTCTTCATAATCTATGCCATATGTCTGGGCATAGCATTTTGCAACCAGCCTAGCTTTGTACCTACTAATAGAACCATCTGCATTGTGCTTAATCTTATAAACCCACTTACATCCAATAGCTTTCTTGCCCTTCGGCAATGATACTAGATCCCAAGTCTTATTGGCCTCTAATGCAGCCATCTCCTTCAAAATGATATATCTCAAAACCTCAATCACTTTCACCATATAAGTATAATGGTGAGTTGCATAACCTTCAAAACCAAATCTGTTAACAAGGTATCTCACCCTGCTAGACCTGCGTATCACTAGATCACTCAATGGAGTCTTTGCATTAATGCATTCTCTCTGCACACCTGGAGTCCTCACTGAAGGAATGCCAAGCTCATCATCCAAGCTCTCTGAGCCACTGGAGTCTCCATCAGGAACTGCATCAATGCCATTTGACACTTTATTCTTTCCTTTGTCTTTACCTGTAGTGCTACTAGATGCACCTAAAGATGTAGAGCTACTCCTTAGTCTCCCAGACCAAGGACTACCAAATGATGTCTCTGGTCCACTAAGAGTTCATGATTCTTGCTTTTCAACCTAGACATGAGTGTCATGATCATCATCATCATCTAATGCATCACCACTAGATGCATACCAACTGCTCATTTCATCAAAGATGACATCCCTGCTCACTCTAAACTTACATGTGATAGGGTTATAAGAGCGATATCCTTTCTGCTCTAAAGAGTATCCAATAAAAACACATTTTTCTGCCTTTGGATCAAGCTTCTTCCGTAGCTTATCTGGCACATGAACGTATGCAACATAGGCAAATACCTTCAAGTGCGATACATCAGGCTTCTTGCCAGTAAAGCATTCTTTAGGAGTCATACCATGAACTGCACCTGTGGGACTTCTGTTCATAATATAAATAGTAGTATGAATAGCCTTATACCAAAAATGCTTAGGCATATTCTTTTCAGCCATCAAGGCATGTGCAACTTCTGCAATATGCCTATTTTTCCTTTCTGCAACCCCATTTTGCTGTGGGGTATACCTGCATGTGAACTGACTCTTTATCCCATGAGACCTCAGAAAATCATTGAACTCATTCGAGAGGTACTCTCCCCCTCCATATGACCTCAAGCACTTTACTTTCAAGCTTATTTCTCTTTCAACTGCAGCCTTGAAAGTTCTAAAGTGCTTAAACACTTCACTCTTTTCCTTCATAAAATATATCCACAGCTTTCTAGAACAATCATCAATGAATGTGACAAAGTATGAATTGCCTCCAAGAGATACATCTTGTGTAGGCCCCCAAATATCTGTATGCACAACATCAAGGATATTTTTGCTCACATCTCTGCCATGTGAAAAGGTTTGTCTTGCGTGCTTACCAAATTGACATGCTTCGCATACCTTATGAAATTTTGCAATTCTAAATGTAGGCAAACCTGTAACCAACCCTTTGGACTGCATTAATTTCAGCCTTTGTACATTTGCATGTCCAATGCGTTTGTGCCAAATTTCAATATCTGCAACAACACCTTTTCCTTTAGCATACATAGCAACATTCATAGTAGGAATTCCAGCATCCAGAGTGAATATATGTCCAACTCTACTTCCCTTTGCAACTAGCCTGCACTTGTCATTGAAGTCTTCTACAAAGCAGCCCTCTGACTTGCAGCCCTTGCTCTACCATCTGACCGACTGACACCAAGTTCTTTGTAATAGATGGCACATGTAATACATCTGAAAGAGTCTTTGTCTTACCATCATGCAAGGACAAGGGAAATTTTCCAATGTGTGAAATTGGGTGGCATGAATCATCACCCGTCTGCACATAACCTGCATTCTGCAAATCTTGCATCTCTCTAAACCATTCTGCATGGCTAGTCATATGATTGGATGCACCTGAATCAACATACCAAACGTCATCATGTGTTTCCTTTCCTGTAACAGCATTCAACATATGCTACATAACAAATAGACGTTCATTTTTGTCTTCATTCTATCGTGAAGACGGTGCATAGTTTTCTTGTTGCAACTTACCACTACAAATATCATCTTTCTTAGCATAACATTGGGCTGCAATATGACCTATTTTACCATAGTAGTGACACACAATACGAGAGTTGTTAGAACCTCTGTTCTGCCATCCACCTCTTCCTCTAGAGCTCCCATTGCCTCTAAAGTTTCCTTTGCCTCCAGAAACCTGCATTTCACCAAATTGTTGATTGAACTTGTTTTGCTGGTTATCACCAGCATGTCCCATACCATGGCCTCTCGAAGAGGATCTTCCATGTCCCCTTCCTAAACTAGAGTAAAATGCTTGGACCTCTTCACCATTTCTTTCAGACGAATCACCCTACATATTGATCTCTTCAGTAATCATGAGAGAGATCAGCTCATCAAAATCTGGAAATGGCTTCCATACATATATTGAAGTAATAAATGATTTCCATGCCTTCTCATTGTTAAGGCCCCTCAGAGTGGATGAAACCAAATCATCATCATCTGGCATTGCATCAATCACTGTTAAGGCATCTGCAATGCTCCCTCACCTTTAAAACATACTCATTGATAGACATTTTCCCTTTCTTCAAGGCATTCAACTCTTGCTTGAGTTGAATCTTTTGTGCCTTTGTATTTACTGAAAACATGCTCTCAAAAATTATCCAAGCTGCATGTGAAGTTTTTGCATTCCTGATATGTCCTAGCATAGTATTATCAATTACCATAGATAGCCAGTACATCACCTTTTTGTCTTTTGCATTCCACTCTTTCCATGCTTTTAACTCATCTGCAGTCGGACGGATAGCCAGCTCTGGCTCCTTTTTTTCACCTAAGACAAACTCATAAAGGCCCTTTCCAATGAGGAAGTTCGTCACACGGAACTTCCATGAAGGGTATTTGTTATTGTCGAGCTTCTCAATAATGGGATTTCCACTATTCTCTGCCATTATCACAAACAAGGACATAACACAACAAGCTAGTCTTCTGCAATCTTCCACAACACGTGCACAGTGATACACCAAGCAATCTTTTCACTGATTTCTCAAAACAGTACATGTAATCTGCAACCTGTTTATAGACAAACCTTATGTTTTCTTCCTGCAAACACCTCAAAAATTACAGATTCGCAATTTGTAACCTATGCACCCACTTTCGGTCAATACAACCGAAATCAAAATATACCCTGAAACTACTGTCTACAACCTTGCAGCTCTAAAATGGGGCTTGAAACGGCCTCAGATGCCCAAAATAACTACGAGTAAGACCTTAAGGGCTTATCTGTAGAATATACAATGCTCTGCTTGCACACCAAATCTCATAGCAATCTGAGTTTTTTTACTCGACCTTGCTTCCCCAGTGCCTCCATAGGCACTATCCAAGAGAGAGAGTGGAAGGATGGGAGAGCTTTTTACCCGTGGCTTGCTTGATCGAACCTTGCTTCTTCTCCTTCACTTTAGCCTTTGAAATCAGCCTCTCTTAGTGGCATGGCTCTGATACCATGTCAAGAATCGCGTGGTGGGGGGATTTGCTCAAGATGCTGCGCCGAACACACAGAATGCACAAGGAGAAGCTCACTCAAGAAACAAGAAGAGAGATGTAGGCTAAAACGTTTTTTTGCTGGTTTCTTCTTCTTCTTCCACACACTTTACAATGTACACAAAGTATAGATAAGATACAACATAAATAAAAGTGGCCTACTAAGTCGAATAATGCATAACCCACTACACTAGTCGACTGGTGCTATAACTATGCCAGCTGTAAATAGGTGTAACAACTTGAATATAATAAGTAATGAGTCAGTGGCCATGTGAGAGTCATAATGACCATCGATGTGCTAAGTGTAGATGTATGGACCCATCTAACCAAGGGGTCCATCATTAATGTCCGCATGTGTTGAGCTTGTCATCTCAACAAAGTCATCTTTCCTATTGAGTTGGATTTGCCCTCTTTGCGAGTGGCAGTCAAAGAACACCTCGGAGATGATGCATCTCTCCAGTGACACATGCTGCATTTAGAATGTTTGGATGAGATTTTCCGGATGGCCCTACATTGCATGGAAACCACTCAAGCGTGGCGGAAGGCCTATCATGATAGTTTCATCAAGCACAAGGAGTTCAAGGAGGGTGATCTTATCCTGGCCTATGATTCCAAAACATAATCAATATCATCCAAAACACTCTCAAGCACTTCCAAAACAACCAATCATCACTCAAAATCCATAAAAAATCAATCATTCAGACCTCAAAAGCAACAAAAATCAACTAAATAATCTAGTAATTTTAGCATTCAACATATCCCCACACTTAGAAAGGAAGCATCCTCGTGACTTAAGGAAAAGAAGAATATAAGTTCAATAAAGAGCTCAATGTGATCTTTTGTCTTCAATAGCACTTCATAAAATCATCCAATCACAACCCCAACAAGTAACCTATATATCTGATAATACTACAACAAAAGGAAAACACCCTTTTGGATATTATCTCCATTTTAAAAAAATAAAATTGATAGTAACACAAACTTATAAAGGATGTAAGAGTTTTCATTAAATCAGCATCATCTTCTGCGAGCTTTTAATCCAATATCTTCGTCCTCAATCCAGCTTCAACTTGATCTCCATTAAACAAAGATAAACAAAATACACATACCATAACTCACACCACTTAACAAAAACAATATTTGAATGGCACCTCTTTGGAAGGAAAAAGATAGATAGATGTATTTTGATCAAATATAAAAGTTAGAAATGATAATGGATCAATGAAGATGATCCCTTTTAAAGAATTGATGATTTTTAAATCTTTCTAGGGATAAAGACTCATCCACAAAGGTTTTTGGAGGATTTTGCAAGAATTGTAGACAACACATTCTCTCTAGTAGGATAACAAATTTTCTTGGCAAGCACAAAACATGAAAATAAAGCACATCCAACTGATGGGTATCCACATTTATATTGACATCCAAACATAACTTTGGCACTTGCTTTTGATCACCATCAGACTGACAGTGCAGAAAGGCTAGATACCATGAAAAATGGGTAGTTAGTCACACTAATGGATCCAAAGATTGAGAATGAAGTTGAGCAAAACATAAATAGTTGTGAAAGGCTTGATTTGCAGTCTTCCATTCTCCTAGAATCACATGCCAATTAATTTGGGGTCCCGTCAAAGAATCTCCAGTACTCTAGCTTCTTCTTCTCAGGATTGTCTGATCAAAACCTTCATCTTTTGTAACCAAATAAGGGGGAGTCTGAATAAAAGATGAAAGAGAAATGAATGGAATAAGGTATAAAGGATGAAGAGAGGGATAAGTGAAATCATAAAAAGAAGAATAAGATAAGGTAGGAGAATCCAGCAATTTAGCAGTATCAGAAAGGAAAGGAGTAAGGAAATGTGGTGTGAACATGGACATGAAATGAGAAGATGGGGGAGGACAAGGAAGAAGGGGAGAAAATACATGATCAATGATGAAAGGACATTGTGTAAAAATAGGAATATGGGGTGCATGTTTAGGTTAAAATAGAAGGGGTAAAATGATGAAAGGACATTGTGTAAAAATAGGAATATGGGGTGCATGTTTAGGTTAAAATAGAAGGGGTAAAATGACATGTGGAGTATTCTGGAAAAGAGAAACATAAGCGTCAAACCTATGAGCCATTTGTTGATAGTAGGTCAAGGATGGAACAAATGGTCCTAAGGAAAAACGTCTAGCATAGGCCTAAAAAAATAAAGGATCAAAAGGAGGTTGCTTGGAAAGATGGGATAACAGATCCACCCTCAGTTGGTTGAAATTTTGCACATGAGATGAAGCCTTTAAGTGTCTCTAATTTAAGATCACAGAATCTAGCATAGGATGACAAGAATCCTCTAGATAGTTAGCTACTCTAGAAGAATAATTTTGAAACATTTCATTAATCTTAAGCTCCAACTGGTGTACATAGAATATTGCTTGCAAGACTACATCTCTAACATACCAAGAGAGATGTTCATCATCTGGAACTAACAAGTCACCTCCAAGGTACATATAGGACTTCAACATTGAATCTTGAACTACTGAATCCTCAAACACCATCCTGACCACTTCAGACAACATATCCACAGATCAAGTTCCACTCCAACCATCCTCTGGAGGAGATAAATCCATAGTTGAAAGTTTAACATAAAAGGATAACTTCTGTTGTTGATAATGGACAAAGAAAGAGTGGGAGGGAGGAATAAACTCCATAAACTACTCAAAAGTAGTCCATAAGATATCCATTATGGACTGCAATCTCTCAACCTTGGCCTGAAATAAAGGACATAAGGTGGCATTCTATTGAAGAGAAGCCAAGTCTTCCTGAGACATAGAAGGAATCATGGGGAGACTCGGACTTGGGGGAATGGATCTTGACTGCACCAGTTGGTCCTTCAACTATTTAATCTGGAAGGATTGAGATTCCATTGTATTGTGAACAATCCACAAGTTTGATAGTTTCGTATCTAGAAGAGTCTTGAACTTTTGAGTTTCTTTGGACATTTTCTCTTTCTCTTCAGAAACCCTGGTAACCTCTGACTACGCTTCTGCTAACTAATTTTTCAAAGAAGATAATTATTCTCTTTGGGTCTCAATCATTTTTATCTACTGCTCCATCTGCTTAAATAGATTAGAAAGAGTGTCTTTGGTAGAGGCTAGCTATGTGTTTTCCTTATTCATATGGTCTTTGGATTGCATCAATTCTTCATAGAAAGAAGAATATAATTGTTGAGCACAAGCTATCACTGAGAGTTCAATAAAACGCTGGATGTCTTTACAAAGGAAAGGAATGGCATCCCCTATCACTAAGCGGTTCAGCGAAGGAACTGATACATCCAAAGAACCCTCTCGATGTTCTCAAAATAAGTTATTACATGTGAGGTAGGCAAGGAGTTCATTTCCAGAGGTAGCAGGAACTAACAATGAAGGAATAACTAGTGGAATTGTCTCTTCTACACGCTGCAAGCACTTCCGTTGAATGACCAGTGGAGGGGGAAAGTCAATATCCTCTATGTCTATGGGTTTTGGATATTTTGAAGGTGGAGGGGGAGGGACTAGATGAGATGGAGGAGGAGGTAAAACACCCTTCTTAAGGCCTGAATATGTCAAAAAAGCATACAAATATGAACCAAAGGTTACATTGGTAACATTCCCTCTAGTCACCTTGACAAAATGCTAGTATATCTTCGTAAGAAGGTAAGTGCTCCAATCAATGGCAACCCCTCTTAAAACCATCGTGGAAGGCTATAAAGAGCTCCTTGGACAAGTAGTGAGATAGTGTCTTGGTAGGCATGAACCTGTCCTGGAGAAATTGGTAGACTAGCTTTGAGAGAGGATCAATAATCATTGAGAAAGACACTCTTGAAGTGTTATTCACCTTCTTGAAATCAAGGATCTCGTTAGTTTTCTTTTGAAACAGCTTGAGGATCTCTTCATTTGAGAATATCTGTCGGGCTGTGATAGAGGGTTCCCCTTTGTAGGGAAGGGACAAAGCCTTCCCTAACCCTTTAGGTTTCAGGCCCATAGAAGTACTACAAAGTAAGCCCGATTTCTTATTGTAGGATGCAAGAAACTCATCACAAAGGGATGGATCATCTGGAATCAGAGAGAGAGGAGCAGCCACAAAAGATGCAAGGCCAGCTTTGACAATAGGCTAAAAATGTTGAGATATCGAGCTCCACTCGTGATACGCCAGGGTGACCGTTGTGTATTTATGTCACCGACTTGTCAGTTGCAGACGCGGTTGGTACACCGCCCATGAATAGCTATCCTTATCTACTCTAGTTTGTGGCTCAGTTAGTATGCCACCTTAGTTAGTTGAGTTTGGTTTGAGACCCATATATAGGGTTCTTCTATTTCTTTGTACTAGAGTTCTTTTGGCTTACACAACTAAGAAGAGGAAAACTGTTTTCAGCCTCCACCCTTGTGTGTCTTCCCCCATTGTGCAAGCAAGAAAGCTTCAAGCGAGACTCCTTCCTTCTCTCCCACAATCGTGACATGGTATCAGAGCCTTGTTCGTGGTAAGGAGCTCAAGAAAGCAAGCCAAGCTCGCGGTGTTCTGGTAAGAGGAGCAGTGTTGCTTTCATTTTCTGTTTTGGGAGCAGATCTCTGCAGGTAGCACAGCCGGAAAGTGCAGGAGTGCATTGTCTCAGGTTGAGACGCCCTTCGCGGTGAAGCGACCTTGTTTTTTTTATTTGAGGCCATTTCGGGGCCTATTTTGGAGGCGGAAGTTTTCTGCATGCACTCAGGAAAAGGCCCAGTTTTATGCTGTGCAGCCACTGTTCTACAGGTCGGTGAATAGTTACTGTAAAAATTGCATTGTATGCTTGTGCGCAGAGACATTGGGAGTTATAGAATCATCCCTGTTGCCTGTTGATGCAAAATCGTCACTAGGAAGTGACTGTGTGGTCAAATACCACTTTCGCCAGTTTTGCAGATTTTCCCTTGTGAGGGTGAAGCTGTGGTTTTTGCAGTGACAGAATTTTTTGCAGTCTTCTGTAATGGCATCTGATTCTCTTTCACAGATTGTCACTGAAAAGCTTGACAAGAACAACTTCCAAGCATGGAAGTTTAGAATGACGAATTTCCTTATGGGAAAAGGATATTGGGAATTTGTTGCAGGAAATGAAGAAGAACCAGTTCTTCCTGATGTTCCCAATCAACAGCAAATGCAGGCATTCAAAACATGGCATGAGAGAGCCAGGAAAGTTATGTATTGGCTGTCTATCAGTATTTCAGACTCTATGATTGTGCATATTCAGGATGCAAGTACGCCAAAGGAGGCATGGGATACTTTGTCAAAAATGTATAGCACAAATACGCAAGCCAGGAAAATGCAGCTCAAGCAAGAGTTGCATAATGTGCAAAGAGAAAGTATGAGCATCAACGACTACCACATGAAGGTGAAGAAGATTCCAGATGCACTTGCTTCCATTGGGTCGCCAGTGGAAGATGATGATTTAGTTTCCGTGACCTTGAATGGTCTAGGAAAGGATTATGCACAGTTCCGAACATCCATTTCCGTCCGTGAAAGATTTCCTGATTTTGAGGAGTTGATTGCTCTTCTAATTTTTGAGGAGCAGAGAAATTGTGGTGCATCTTCTTCAGGAGGAACTTCAAAAGAAGCTGTCTTCTACTCAAATGCTGGAAGAGGTAGAGGCAGAGGTAGAGGAGGCCGATTTGGAGGCCGTGGCAGAAATTAGAATATGCAGCAAACTCAAGAAAACCAGTCCTATGGAGGAGGACGTGGTAACTCTAGAGGCAGGGGGAGCCAAAGAGGTCGTGGTGGATGGCAAAGAGGTCAAAATGCAAACAGTAATGTTGAATGCTACTACTGTGGTAAAATGGGTCATATGGCTAAAGACTGCTATAAAAAGCAGAATGACATCATGAATGGAAAACTGTAACAAGGGAACTATGCATCTTCTAGTAGACAGGGTGATGACAGAAATGAGCATTTGTTTATGGTGCAGCACATGAACAATTCTGTGACAAGTGCTGAAGAAAGCAATGATGTATGGTATGTTGACTCAGGTGCATCAAACCACATGACAGGTCATGCAGAATGGATGGAGGATGCAAGGAAAATGGAAAAACCAGGATTTGTGGAGACTGGTGATGATACTGCACATCCTATTGTGCAGATTGGAAAAATTCCTTTGTCTATGCAGGATGGGAAAAAGAAATACCTGTCCGATGTATTTCATGTCCCGAATATCACCAAGAATCTGGTTTTAGTTGGTCAAATGGTTGAACAGGGCTTGCAGGTCAGATTTAATCCTCATGGATGCTTTGTTGAGGATATGAAAAATAAAGGTCGCTTGATAGCAAAAGGAAAGAAGAAGGGCAGAATGTTTACATTGGATGCAGACATGTCTGAATTGAGTGCAGCAATGTTTGCACATGGGACCGGTGTAGTTGCAGATATTGATATCTGGCATAAACGCATTGGTCATGTTAATGTACAGCGACTTAAATCAATGCAGGCACAAAATATTGTTGCAGGATTGCCCAAATTTAAGGTTGGAGAAATGCATAAGGTATGTGAAGCCTGTCAGTTTGGAAAACAGGCAAGGAAACCATTTCCTAGACATGTTCAAGAGAGTGAGAAGCCATTGGAATTAATCCACTCTGATGTGTGGACTACTAAAGCTACATCTCTTGGAGGCTGTCATTATTTTGTCACTTTTATTGATGACTATAGCAGAAAAGTTTGGGTGTATTTTATGAAAAAGAAAAGTGAAGTTTTTGGGCATTTCAAAACCCTTAAAGCTATGGCTGAAAAAGAAACAGGTCTGCAAATAAAATGCCTAAGGTCAGATGGAGGGGGAGAGTACCTCTCAAATGAGTTTGCAAAGTTCTTGCAGGAGCATGGCATAAAGCAGCAATATTCATGCAGCTATACCCCACAACAAAATGGAATTGCAGAAAGGAAAAACAGGCATATTGGAGAGGTATCTCGTGCCATGCTCAATGAAAAAGACTTGCCAGATTTTTATTGGACTGAAGCAGTTGCTACAACAGTCTACATAATGAACAGGACTCCCACTGCAGCAATACATGGAATGACTCCAGAGGAGAGGTATACTGGTAGGAAACCAGATATTTCTCATTTGAAAATTTTTGGTTGCATTGCCTATGTACATGTGCCAGATGAGTTGAGATCCAAGTTGGATCCAAAAGCTGAGAAGTGCATCTTTATTGGTTACTCTCTGCATTAAAAAGGGTATAGATGCTATAACCCTTCTACTCATAAGTTTACAGTGAGCAGAGATGTTGTTTTTGATGAGATGAGTAGCTGGTATAAACCAGTAAATGTGATTGATGATGTAGATGCACAAAATGGTAATGCTGCACAAAATTCACAGCAGCAGTCACAAAATATTAGTGGACCTGGAGCGTCCTCTAGTAGTGGTTCACATTCTTCACCATGGACAGGCAGATTGAGATAAGGAGAATCTTCTGAAAGTAATGCAGATAGTGGTATGCAAGTATCATGAAAAGGAAAAGAGAAGGTTGATCAGTCCATGTTTGATGTGAATGCAGGTCACTCTTATGTGGATGGTGAATCCAGTGGCTCAGAACAGAGCATTGATGATGAGTTGGGTATTCCTTCTATTGTTACACCTGGAGTAAGGAAGACCAGGGATGTTTTGAGAGCACCTAGGAGTGAACCTACTTTGCATAGGTGTACGAGAGCTAGGTATCCTGTGGATAGGCTGAAATATGATGGATTTACAGCCATTCACTATGCATATATGGTTAAAGTGATACAGGAACCAGAACCCACTTCTTTTGAGGAAGCCATGGGAAAAGAAAAATGGGAGAAAGCCATGGATGAAGAAATGGATGCCTTGGAAGCAAATGCTACATGGGAATTGGTACCTTTGCCTAAAGGTAAAAATGCAATTGGCTGTAAGTGGGTTTATAAGGTGAAGCACAATGCAGATGGTTCTGTGAATAGATACAAGGCAAGATTAGTAGTCAAGGGGTATGCACAAACATATGGCATTGACTATGAAGAAACATTCAGTCAGGTTGCAAGGATGGCAACCGTAAGAGCAGTCATTGCTATGGCTGCATCAAAGGGATGGTCTTTACATAAGATGGATGTAAAGAATGCCTTCTTGCATGGTGATTTGCAAGAAGAGGTCTATATGGAGCAGCCACCAGGTTATGTGCATGCTGTTCATCCTGAGTTTGTTTGCAGGTTGAAGAAAGCCTTGTATGGCTTGAAGCAAGCACCTAGAGCATGGTCTGACAAGATAGGACAGTATCTTATCACTATTGGCTTTTAGATTTCCAAGGCAGATTTCTCACTTTATGTGAGAAAAACAGAGAAAGGTATTATGCTACTTGTCATTTATGTTGATGATTTGATTATGACAGGTGACAGTGATGAAGATATCCTTCATGTGAAAATGCTATTGAAGCAGAAGTTTGAGATGAAGTATTTGGGAGAGCTGCGTTATTTCTTGGGCATTGAGGTGATTAGATCACCAAGTGGGATACAGCTCTTGCAGAGGCAGTATGGATTGGACATGCTGTCCAAATATGGGATGACAGGCTGTAAGCCTATTTCAGTTCCTTTGGAGCAGAATGTGAAGCTGAGCACAGATGCAGGTGAGCTTCTAGAAGACCCTACTATGTACAGACGCATAGTAGGAAGTTTGATTTATATGATTATTACCAGGCCAGATTTGAGCTATGCTGTTGGATTGGTAAGTCAGTTTATGCAGGCTCCAAGGAAACCACATTTGGATGCGGCTAGACGCATACTCAGGTATGTGAAGTCCACATTGCAGTATGGACTATTTTATGAGACTGGGGTTCAGATACAGTTGCATGGATACACTGATGCTGATTGGGCTGGTAGCATTTCTGATAGACGATCTACTAGTGGATATGTGTTCTCTTTTGGGAGTGCTGCAGTCACTTGGAGCAGCAAGAAACAGCCTATAGTTGCCTTGTCGAGCACAGAGGCTGAGTACAGGGGTGCAGCAATGGCTGCATGTGAGGTAGCTTGGTTGCATAAGCTACTTTATGATATGCATCAGTCTACAGATGGGCCAGTTGTCATTTATTGTGACAACATGAGTAGTATACACTTGGCAAATAACCCAGTCTATCATGCTAGAACAAAGCACATTGAGGTGCATTATCACTATGTGCGAGAGAGGGTTTTACTAGGTCTTATTGATCTAGTTTATGTCAGCACAGAGGATCAGGTAGCTGACATATTCACGAAGGCATTGGGCGCAGAGAAGCTGCGCAAGTTCAGAGACCTACTTGGTGTGCAGGAATTGGGATTGAGCTCGAGGGGGAGTGTTGAGATATCGAGCTCCAATCGTGATACGCCAGGGTGACCGTTGTGTATTTATGTCACTGACTTGTCAGTTGCAGACGCGGTTGGTACACCGCCCATGAATAGCTATCCTTATCTACTCTAGTTCGTGGCTCAGTTAGTATGCCACCTTAGTTAGTTGAGTTTGGTTTGAGACCCATATATAGGGTTCTTCTATTTCTTTGTACTAAAGTTCTTTTGGCTCACACAACTAAGAAGAGGAAAACTGTTTTCAGCCTCCACCCTTGTGTGTCTTCCCCCATTGTGCAAGCAAGAAAGCTTCAAGCGAGACTCCTTCCTTCTCTCCCACAATCGTGACAAAAAAGTTAGTAGGGAAGAATAATCCCTACTAATCAATGGGACGTACTAAATAAGAGGAGGCGTACGGGGTGCCATTGAGATAGTGAACACATAACACAACTCACAAATAAAAGGGATGCATTTTGACGAGAGTTGTGGTTGATAGTTGACGGCACGTCATGTGTCGCAGTCGATTGAAGGAGGTACCCAGATGTCTTCATAGCATATGTCGAGTGTGGCAGGGACCATGTAGCAGCACCCACCAAGGAGGTAGCTTTGTTGATGAAGGCACAGGAAATCCGATGATGACAAAGAAGGTTGCACTCTCAACACATAGTCACTCAAATGGGAAGGAAGGAACATCCACTCACCCCATAACTTACATCACTTGTAGTAATATCTATGGAACTCATACCTAGTTTAGGAATCGACAAGGAGGATGGTGCAGAGGGAGTATGCCAGGGTGCACAATTGATGGTGCATTAGTGCATCCAACCCTGTATGGCATAGGTACAAGTAGAAAGGCTAGGGAAACTTATTGTGCAGTGTAAAAAAGAGGATGATGTGTCTTGTGATGATGGTAGAGACCCATCCCGTGGGTGTATAGGGAAATGAGAACGTATCTGACTCCAATTTTCGTAATGTCCCTCAATCCTCACCTCTCAATGATTGTTTTGAAGACACACCAATCCCACTCTAACCTCCCTATGTCTCATGCTCTATTGATGAATACAGGAGGGCAGCGTATTCCTTAAACCCATTGATGTTAGCCTCACACTCACTTGTGTAGAGGTTGTATGCCCCGTGTGTGCATTTGATGGTGCAACTATGCATCCCACCTTGTGTCGGCATATGGTGCAAGAAGGAAGGCCATGGAGCCTTATAGTGCAGTGCACATAAACAGATCGTGCTTTATGCATTGAGAGGCCCATCCCATGTGTGCAACACTCCATTCCACATAGCTCACCTCTCATTTGAATTGAAGGGAAAGGATTCACTCACCCCACCCTCTATCTCACACTCACTGATAGATACAAAGGGTAGAACATACTCACATCCCCATCCCGTTAGGATAAAAGCTTGCATCACTCAAGGGGTTGTCGATGAAGATCGTTGGTTGGTTGTCGACAAGGTGTAGATGAAGAGGCGTACCTAGGGAGGTAGCCAACAGATCTAGTACGTGATTTTATTGGTAGAACATGTTGTATGTGGAAAAGGTAGTCTGTTGTAGGGAATCAGTCCTTCAAATGAGACGGCTGATATAGCGCAGCAAGGGAGGTGGCTCTGGAAAGTGGCAACTCAAAAGGTTCGGCAAACTGTTCTGGACTATAGGGTGTTTCTACCTTTTCCATAGCCAGCTTCTCGTCCAAGGGCATTGACCACCTTTTCTTAGAATGAGGAGTGCTGTGACAGGAAATTTCTTCATATTCTCCCATAGCAATTTGTTTGTTTTTTTTTCTCTTTCCTACTCCCAAAGGTATTTCCACCTTTTCTTAAAGAATAGGACAAGGATCTATGTCCTTTTCTCCCATTATCAATATATCTTTTTTTTTTCTTTAATAAAGAGAATGGTAGAAATACCATGTGTCAGGACCATCCACATCACCACTGCTGAATCAGACGAGAGGAGAACAACATAAGGATAGGAGGTATCTAGGAGAGGCTAGCAGAAGGATGCCTCCTCATGAGGAAGATCATAAGGGCTATCAGGAGCATAAAGAGAAGGACAATGCGATGCCCAAAAGGGAAAGGGTGGGTCGATTGTGATTTTCAAGATCCCCAGGGATGGAAGTACTTCTTCAGGTGATAGCCATTGATCAGAAAGGGATCCTCAAAAGCATCGATGGCTTGCACTTGGATGCAAACCATTTGGGTTGACAAAAAGTACCTTATAGGAACCCATCCAACATTGTTGAAGCTTGCCAGGAAACTTGCCAAATCGGGAATCATAGGCCCCAGGACAAGATCACCCTCCTTGAACTCCTTGTGATTGATGAAATTGTCATGATAGACCTTGTGCTGCGCTTGAGTGATTTCCATGCACTATAGGGACATCCCCTGAATCTCAACCAAACATTCCAAATGTAGTAGGTGGAACTGGAGAGACTCATCATCTCCGAGGCATTCTTTGACGGCCACTCACAAAGAGGGCAACTCTAGCTCAACAAGAAAAATAGCTTCTATTCCATATACCAATTGGAAAGGAGTTTGTCCTGTAGTGGCTTTGTAAGAGGTTCTGTATGCCCAAAGGGCCTCTATAAGTCGATCATTCCAATCACGGTGATGTGTGACAATTGTCCTTGTTAGGATGGAGCAGAGGATGCGATTGGTGACCTCGACTTGGCCATTGGCTCTGGGATAATAAGGATTGGACTTCGGATGGCAAATCTTATACAGTTCTGTCAACTCTTCCATGATCTTGTTAAGGAAGTGTGTACCTCGCTCACTTATGAGCTCTAGGGGACTGCCAAAATAGGTGATGATATTCTCGTACACGAACAATGCCTTGTTATTGCTATCGTCCCACTTCATAGCTTTAGCTTCACATCAGTTGGTGACATAATCCGTACATGCCAGGATATATCTATTCTCTTCCATCTGGTGGGCAGATCAATGGGACCCACCAAATCAATCCCCCACTTCTCAAACAACTTTAGGGGATGAATGGGTTGCAAGGGCATGACACTAGATTTGGTAGGCTTTCCCATTCGTTGACAAGCATCATACCATTTGCAATATTTATAGGCATCCTTATGGAGGGTTGGCCACTAGTATCCTGCACAAGTAAGGCATTTTTGATTGTTGCTTCTCTTGTGAAGTATCCACCACATGGCTCGTCATGAAAAGTGTTACGAATAATCCCGATCTTGTCCTACAACACATCTTTGCAACACTTTATCTTTGCCCTTTTTGTACAGTGCACCGCCTAGCAAGGTGTAGGGGGACTCATTCCAACAGAAGCTTCTTCTTTGCTTTGCTAGAGAGGCCAGGGGGGTATTGTTGAGTGGCCAGGAGGTTGGCTATATCTGCATACTAGGGAGTTACAGTCTCAACCAAAAATAAGGAAGCATCAAGGAGGTCCGGATGATCCTGTTCCTCTTCTGCAGTTTGAGGGATCTGTGACAGATGATCGACTAGGACATGGGAACGACCAAGCTTAGTGACCACTTCAAAATCAAACTCGTGGAATAGGAGCAACCATCTCATCATTTATCCTTTGACATCTACTTTGTTCATCAGGAAGGTATACGGCTTCATGGTCCACGTAGAATTTGAAATGCATCAACAATAGATAATATGAGAAATTTTCCAATGCACACACCATTGCCAAGCACTCAAGCTCTACCACTATATAGTTCCATTCTCTATCAGTGACCTTTCGGCTTGCATAATATATAGGTTGATCCAACTTGGAAGAACCCCTCTGGCCTAAGACAGCGCCTAGCCCTTCGACTGACGCATCTGTGTGCATTGGAAAAGTTCTAACAGTATTTAGCCCTTCGACCGATGCATCTGTGTGCACATGGGACTCCTTTGTCCAGCCAGGAGGCTGTAGGATGGGTGCTCTAATGAGGCACTATTTTAAGGTATTGAAGGCTTCATTGTAGTCATCTGTCCAAAGGATATCCACATATTTCCTTAGGATCTTGTGTAGAGGAGCTGCCTTGGTTGCAAAATGTGCAATGAATCTTCTGTAGTATCCCACATGGCCAAGAAATCCTCTCAATTTCTTGAGGGTTGCTATCAGTGCTGCAATCTTTGTCAGGTCTGTGGGGCTAGGGTTTGTGGTTATCCCTTGTGCAAAGACAATGTGGCCTAGTAGGACTCTAGAAGATACACCAAATATGCATTTGTCAAGATTGAGGGAGATCCCATACTCTCGACATAGGTCCTTTGGTCCTATTTTATGGCAACCATTACTTCAGTCCTTCAAGGTATGCATTGTGTTTTTACTTCCTTCTAGCTTGCTCCACTTGTTGAGACTTGTTGTAGGGGTTCAAAGGACTCCATTGGTCATTACTCAAGGCTCAATAGTAGCCAAGATGACTAGCAAGACTAGCAAACACACTAGCATGCTCAACATGAATTATGCCTAAATTTCAAACCTTCTTCCTGACTTATATCACTCATTCAATCACTTCTTGATCCTCCTTGGCACTTGATCACCACTTGGCTTACTTCCTAGCATTAATGCTTGCACTTGGAGCCTATGAACATTCTATTCTTTACTGTACATAGTAGTAGACCTATCGTAATACATGTTTGAAATAGTGTTTGCTTAGTGCGCTTGGAGCTCCCTTATGACTCTACTGATACTTATTTGGTGCATCGATTCTTGGAGGAAGTTATGGTGATGCATTGAAATTCTATTGGATTTATTTGAGTTAAAATAGCTTAGTGGTTACAGGGTTTTATTACTATGATACCATTTTTACAACAAGTATTTACATGGGAAGGTTGTGCCTATTGAGGTTTGATGCCATTCGGGTATATCACTTGGATGTATGATGTTTAGCATTGATACTTAGATTTAGATATGATTATGGAATATGTTGGCACTTATCTTTGAGCTCATGTCTTGGAGCTTTGGCTATATTCTTCAGTTGCTTCAGTGATTGTGTCACTTACGGGTTTGAAGATTTATTGGGTTTTATGCTCCCGAATGTATTGGTTGATCTCTTTGGGCATCAGGATGTTATGTACTTGATGTACAAAGTCTTGTATTGCTATTTTACATTCCAAATATGCTCTAATGGATGCTCTTTGGGATATTTGCATTTACTTGGATACTTTGCATTAGAGCTTTGGATATTTTATGTAGTGGGACTCTTCCCCTATGTATAAGCTCTCTTGGATGTTCTTGGATACAATTACACCTACTAATGGGTTGATTTGATTTTACATACTTTGGACACTGACCCTTACCTTTGTCAATAGGATGTTAGTGATGCACACATGCTTCTTGGTTATGTATTGAGCTTCATTACTCTCTACCCAGATATTTGATGGATCTCTGCACTTGATCTTGAGATCTCTTACATACATGATGTCTATGCCTATGAGATATATTGTTTACCGACACCTTGAGTTTATGACAAACTTTAGTACCAACTATATGCCTATTCAGTGCTAGTTAATTTTATATATCACAGTTGTTACTTGAATATTTATGTTTTTTATCATTCTTTTGTAAAGCAGACCTTTTGCTTTGCCACTCTTTTGATTTTAATTTCTAAATAGCTCTAGGCACATTTTTTCTTGCCCTTTTTCCCACCCTTTTGGATCAATTTTGGGGTTGTTTCCTGAATTTACAGATGTTTGTACTCTTATCATTTGCAGTCATTATGGAAGGTTCCTTAGCTATCGGTAGTGCTATTTTCAATATTGAAAATCTTGATGGCAAAGACATCCAATGCTGGAAGATACATATATGGCAAGTCTCGGTGTAGAAGATGCATGTTCAACAATTGAAGTTAGATGGCATCAAGCTTAAGCTTTATGATGCAGAGCATTGGGTAGAACTTGATGAGCTATGCAAGTCCACTATCATTCTGTCATTAACAAAGGATACTAGTTGAGAAAACTTATGGACCTTCACATGAAGGAGGGTATGTCTATGTCTACTGATTTGAACGAGTCTCATTCCATTTTCAATTAGCTTGTATCACAAGGTATTCAATTTGAAGATAATATCAAGTCTTTGTTCTTTCTTGTTGTTACACTACCTAAGTCATGGGACACCTTTCATACTACTATGAGTACCCATACTTCTCATGCATTGATTGTTAGAGGTAGAAATCATGGTAATGGCAATAATAATTGTGGTAGAGACTCCTAGATCTCAACAAGGGGCAAGCCTCAATCTTGTAGGTAATCTTGTTGTAAGTCTTGCGGATGCAAGTCCTCTTTGATATGTCATTATTGTAGGTAGTGGGGTCATCTTAGGCCATATTCATGCCATCTAATGTACAATGATAAGTGCAATGAGAAAGAACATGATAATGCAAAGTTTGACAATTGTAGCATTATCCTTAGTAAGTCCAACATGAAGATTCGAGAGATAAATGTAGTGCAAAATGAGTTTGATAATGAATATATCTTAGCTATTTCATATCTTGATGCTACTTAGTTGATTGGGGGTGAATATGTCTCTAAAATATTTGAGTAGTTTTACAATCAACAAGGTATTAAGCGTGAGTTGGCCACACCATACATCCCACCCTAGAATGGTATTGTAGAGCACATAAACAAGACTATTCAAGAAAGAGTCCCTAATATGCTTAGTCAGGTAGGCTTATTGTAATACTTTTAGATTGAGATAGTCACTATTAATGTGTATCTCATTAATAGATCCCCGTGCACTGCTCTTGGTTGTTAGATCGCAAGGAGGTATAGTTTGGAAAACCTCCATCATATGCTTGTTTTTGGATTTTTGCATGTGAGACTTTCTACCATATTCCCAAAGACAAGTGCAATAAGTTGGATGAGGTCTATCAAATGCATCTTTCTTAAATAAGTGGATATAGGTGAGAGTGTTATCGCCTTTGGGATCCACATGCTTGAGAGGTTATCCATAGCCATGATGTGATTTTCCATGATGAGAAGTTGCATTAGAATATTGAATAGGTAGTTGAGGTACACAAGGTGGTATTTCTTAAGAGGAGCCTCTTGCCTATCGTATAGCTAGCAAGACAATATGCGGTTGATGATGCAGTATCCCAAGATCTACCTGTTGTATAAGGTCATGTTGTTAGACAGAGAGGATATGTTGTATAGGTCCCATAGCCAGGCTTGAGGCACTTTGTAAGAGCTTCACATCCTCTTGATTGCTACGAACCCTCCATGTATTATGCTATGGTGATAGACTCTACTAAGGCACTTACCTCTATGAGGAGGCTATGTGCACATGTGATTCTTGTTGAGATATCGAGCTCCACTCGTGATATGCCAGGGTGACCGTTGTGCATTTATGTCACCGACGTGTTAGTTGCAAACGCGGTTGGTACACCACCCATGAATAATAGCTACATAATAGCTATCCTTATCTACTCTAGTTCGTGGCTCAGTTAGTATGCCACCTTAGTTAGTTGAGTTTGGTTTGAGACCCATATATAGGGTTCTTCTATTTCTTTGTATGGGTTGTTCTTTTGGCTTACACAACTAAGAAGAGGAAAACTGTTTTCAGCCTCCACCCTTGTGTGTATTCCCCCATTGTGCAAGCAAGAAAGCTACAAGTGAGACTCCTTCCTTCTCTCCCACAATCTTGACATGGTATCAGAGCCTTGTTCGTGGTAAGGAGCTCAAGAAAGCAAGCCAAGCTCACGGTGTTCTGGTAAGAGGAGCAGTGTTGCTTTCATTTTCTGTTTTGGGAGCAGATCTCTGCAGGTAGCATAGCCGGAAAGTGCAGGAGTGCATTGTCTCAGGTCGAGACGCCCTTCACCGTGAAGCAAGAGGGCATTATATGCTGCGGGAAGAGGCTTTAGCCCTCGGCGAGCTTATTTTTTTGATTTGAGGACATTTCGGGGCCTGTTTTGGAGGCGGAAGTTTTCTGCACGCACTCAGGAAAAGGCCCAGTTTTATGCTGTGCAGCCACTGTTCTACAGGTCGGTGAAAAGTTACTGTAGAAATTGCATCATATGCTTGTTCACAGAGACATTGGGAGTTACAGAATCATCCCTGTTGCCTGTTGATGCAAAATCGTCACTAGGAAGTGACTGTGTGGTTAAATACCACTTTCGTCAGTTTTGCGGATAAGCCTTTGTGAGGCTAAAGCTGTGTTCTTTGCAGTGACAGAATTTATTGCAGTGTTCTGTAATGGCGTCTGATTCTCTCTCACAGATTGTCACTAAAAAGCTTGACAAGAACAACTTCCAAGCATGGAAGTTTAGAATGACGAATTTCCTTATGGGAAAGGATATTGGGAATTTGTTGCATGAAATGAAGAAGAACCAGTTCTTCCTGATGTTCCCAATCAACAGCAAATGCAGGCTTTTAAAGCATGGCATGAGAGAGCCAGGAAAGTTATGTACTGGCTGTCTATCAGCATTTCAGACTCTATGATTGTGCATATTCAAGATGCAAGTACGCCAAAGGAGGCATGGGATACTTTGTCAAAAATGTATAGCACAAATACGCAAGCCAGGAAAATGCAACTCAAGCAAGAGTTGCACAATGTGCAAAGAGAAAATATGAGCATCAATGACTACCACATGAAGGTGAAGAAGATTGCAGATGCACTTGCTTCCATTGGGTCGCCAGTGGAAGATGATGATTTAGTCTCAGTGACCTTGAATGGTCTAGGAAAGGATTATGCACAGTTCCGAACATCCATTTCCGTCCGTGAAAGATTTCCTGATTTTGAGGAGTTGATTGCTCTTCTAATTTCTGAGGAGCAGAGAAATGGTGGTGCATCTTCTTCAGGAGGAACTTCAAAAGAAGCTGTCTTCTACTCAAATGCTGGAAGGGGTAGAGGCAAAGGTAGAGGAGGCCGATATGGAGGCCGTGGTAGAAATCAGAATATACAGCAAACTCAAGAAAACCAGTCCTATGGAGGAGGACGTGGTAACTCTAGAGGCAGGGGGAGCCAAAGAGGTCGTGGTGGATGGCAAAGAGGCCAAAATGCAAACAGTAATGTTGAATGCTACTACTGTGGTAAAATGGGTCATATGGCTAAAGACTGCTATAAAAAGCAGAATGACATCATGAATGGAAAACTGCAACAAGGGAATTATGCATCTTCTAGTAGACAGGGTGATGACAGAAATGAGGATTTGTTTATGGTGCAGCACATTAACAATTCTGTGACAAGTGTAGAAGAAAGCAATGATGTATGGTATGTTGACTCAAGTGCATCAAACCACATGACAGGTCATGCAGAATGGATGGAGGATGCAAGGAAAATGGAAAAACCAGGATTTGTGGAGACTGGTGATGATACTGCACATCCTATTGTGCAGATTGGAAAAATTCCTTTGTCTATGCAGGATGGGAAAAAGAAATACATGTCCGATGTATTTCATGTCCCGAATATCACCAAGAATCTGGTTTCTGTTGGTCAAATGGTTGAGCAGGGCTTGCAGGTCAGATTTAATCCTCATGGATGCTTTGTTGAGGATATGAAAAATAAAGGTCGCTTGATAGCAAAAGGAAAGAAGAAGGGCAGAATGTTTACATTGGATGTAGACATGTCTGAATTGAGTGCAGCAATGTTTGCACATGGGACCGGTGTAGTTGCAGATATTGATATCTGGCATAAACGCATTGGTCATGTTAATGTACAGCGACTTAAATCAATGCAGGCCCAAAATATTGTTGCAGGATTGCCCAAATTCAAGGTTGTAGAAATGCATAAGGTATGTGAAGCCTGTCAGTTTGGAAAACAGGCAAGGAAACCATTTCCTAGACATGTTCAAGAGAGTGAGAAGCCATTGGAATTAATCCACTCTGATGTGTGGACTACTAAAGCTGCATCTCTTGGAGGCTATCATTATTTTGTCACTTTTATTGATGACTATAGCAGAAAAGTTTGGGAGTATTTTATGAAAAAGAAAAGTGAAGTTTTTGGGCATTTCAAAACTCTTAAAGCTATGGTTGAAAAAGAAACAGGCCTGCGGATAAAATGCCTAAGGTCAGATGGAGGGGGAGAGTACCTCTCAAATGAGTTTGCAAGGTTCCTGCAGGAGCATGGCATAAAGCAGCAATATTCTTGCAGTCATACCCCACAACAAAATGGTATTGCAGAAAGTAAAAATAGGCATATTGGAGAGGTATCTCGTGCCATGCTCAATGAAAAAGACTTGCCAGATTTTTATTGGGCTGAAGCAGTTGCTACATCAGTCTACATAATGAACAGGACTCCCACTGCAGCAATACATGGAATGACTCCAGAGGAGAGGTATACTGGTAGGAAACCAGATATTTCTCATTTGAAAATTTTTGGTTGCATTGCCTATGTACATGTGCCAGATGAGTTGAGATCCAAGTTGGATCCAAAAGCTGAGAAGTGCATCTTTATTGGTTACTCTCTACATAAAAAAGGGTATAGATGCTATAACCCTTCTACTCGTAAGTTTACAGTGAGCAGAGATGTTGTTTTTTATGAGATGAGTAGCTGGTATAAACCAGTAAATGTGATTGATGATGTAGATGCACAAAATGGTAATGCTGCACAGAATTCACAGCAGCAGTCACAAAATATTAATGGACCTGGAGGTCCTCTATCAGTGGTTCACATTCTTCGCCATGGACAGGCAGATTGAGATCAGGAGAATCTTCTCAAGGCAGTGAAAATAATGCTATGCAGGTGTCACGAAAAGGAAAAGAGAAGGTAGATCAGCCCATGGTTGATGTGAATGCAGGTCACTCTTATGTGGATGGTGAATCCAGTGGCTCAGAACAGAGCATTGATGATGAGTTGGGTATTCCTTCTATTGTTACACCTGGAGTAAGGAGGACCAGGGTTGTTTTGAGAGCACCTGGGAGTGAACCTACTTTGCGCAAGTCAACCAGAGTTAGGTATCCTGTGGATAGGCTGAAATATGATGGATTTACAGCCATTCACTATGCATATATGGTCAAAGTGATACAGGAACCAGAACCCACTTCTTTTGAGCAAGCCATGGGAAAAGAAAAATGGGAGAAAGCCATGGATGAAGAAATGGATGCCTTGGAAGCAAATGCTACATGGGAATTGGTACCTTTGCCTAAAGGTAAGAATGCAATTGGTTGTAAGTGGGTTTATAAGGTAAAGCATAATGCAGATGGTTCTATGAACAGATACAAGGCAATATTAGTAGTCAAGGGGTATGCACAAACATATGGCATTGACTATGAAGAAACATTCAGTTTGGTTGCAAGGATGGCAACCGTAAGAGCAGTCATTGCTATGGCTGCATCAAAGGAATGGTCTTTACATCAGATGGATGTAAAGAATGCCTTCTTGCATGGTGATTTGCAAGAAGAGGTCTATATGGAGCAGCCACCAGGTTATGTGCATGATGTTCGTCCTGAGTTTGTTTGCAGGTTGAAGAAAGACTTGTATGGCTTGAAGCAAGCACCTAAAGCATGGTCTGACAAGATAGGACAGTATCTTGTCACTATTGGCTTTCAGATTTCCAAGGTAGATTTCTCACTTTATGTGAGAAAAATAGAGAAAGGTATTATGCTACTTGTCATTTATGTTGATGATTTGATTATGACAGGTGACAGTGATGAAGATATCCTTCATGTGAAAATGCTATTGAAGCAGAAGTTTGAGATGAAGGATTTGGGAGAGCTGCGTTATCTCTTGGGCATTGAGGTGATTAGATCACCAAGTGGGATACAGCTCTTGCAGAGGCAGTATGGATTGGACATGTTGTCCAAATATGGGATGACACGCTGTAAGCCTATTTCAGTTCCTTTGGAGCAGAATGTGAAGCTGAGCACAGATGCAGGTGAGCTTCTAGAAGACCCTACTATGTACAGACGCATAGTAGGAAGTTTGATTTATATGACTATTACCAGGCCAGATTTGAGCTATGCTGTTGGATTGGTAAGTCAGTTTATGCAGGCTCCAAGGAAACCACATTTGGATGCGGCTAGACGCATACTCAGGTATGTGAAGTCCACATTGCAGTATGGACTATTTTATGAGACTGGGGTTCAGATACAGTTGCATGGATACACTGATGCTGATTGGGCTGGTAGAATTTCTGATAGACGATCTACTAGTGGATATGTGTTCTCTTTTGGGAGTGCTGCAGTCACTTGGAGCAGCAAGAAACAGCCTACAGTTGCCTTGTCCAGCAAAGAGGCTGAGTACAGGGGTGCAGCAATGGCTGCATGTGAGGTAGCTTGGTTGCATAAGCTACTTTATGATATGCATCAGCCTACAGATGGGCCAGTTGTCATTTATTGTGACAACATGAGTAGTATACACTTGGCAAATAACCTAGTCTATCATGCTAGAACAAAGCACATTGAGGTGCATTATCACTATGTGCGGGAGAGGGTTTTACTAGGTCTTATTGATCTAGTTTATGTCAGCACAGAGGATCAGGTAGCTGACATATTTACAAAGGCATTGGGTGCAGAGAAGCTGCGCAAGTTCAGAGACCTGCTTGGTGTGCAGGATTTGGGATTGAGCTCGAGGGGGAGTGTTGAGATATCGAGCTCCACTCGTGATATGCCAGGGTGACCGTTGTGCATTTATGTCACCGACGTGTTAGTTGCAGATGCGATTGGTACACTGCCCATGAATAATAGCTACATGATAGCTATCCTTATCTACTCTAGTTCGTGGCTCAGTTAGTATGCCACCTTAGTTAGTTGAGTTTGGTTTGAGACCCATATGTAGGGTTCTTCTATTTCTTTGTATGGGTTGTTCTTTTGGCTTACACAACTAAGAAGAGGAAAACTGTTTTCAGCCTCCACCCTTGTGTGTATTCCCCCATTGTGCAAGCAAGAAAGCTACAAGTGAGACTCCTTCCTTCTCTCCCATAATCTTGACAATTCTCATAAGGGATATGCACTTTGAGTTTGATTTTATATAGAAGAACCATACATAAGAATTAGTTTCCTTACCTGATGGGAAACATGCATTGCCATACAAGTAGGTGTACAAGTTGAAGAGTACTCTTGGTTACCCTAAGCTAGCATATACGGCTAGATTGGTTGCAAAGGGATTTAAGCAAGAGCATGATATTGACTTCGATGAAATCTTTTCTCGTGTAGTTAAGATGACTACCCTATGCTTGGTCTTGTCTTTGGTTGCTCAGTTGGATCTAGGATGAGAAGATGAATTTCTTGCATGATAATATTTATATGCAATAGCCTAAGGGCTTTGTGGAGAAAGGTAGGGAACACCTAGTATGTAAATTGAAGAAGAGTCTTTATGGTCTTAAGTGAGCATCTAGAAAATGGTACCATAAGTTTGATACTTTCGTGCATTTGCAAGGGTATTCTTGCAGTAATATGGATCCATTTTATACACAAACAAGGATCATGATGGTAGCCTTATTAACTTAGTAATTTATGTTAATGATATACTTATATATGGAAGTGCTAGTGTTGAGTTAGATACTCTAAAGACTTGGTTGTAGAAATGCACATCCTTCTTTTATGGAAACCATTACTTCAATCCTTCAAAGGAATGCATTGTGCTTTTGGTTCCTCCCAACTTGCTCCACTTGTTGAGACTTGTTGTAGGGGTTCAAAGGACTCCATTGGTCATTACTCAAGGCTCAATAGTAGCCAATATGATTAGCAAGACCAGCAAACACACTAACATGATCAACATGAATTATGCCTAAATTTCAAACCTTATTCGTGACTTGCATTACTCATTCAGTCACTTCTTGATCCTCCTCGGCACTTGACTGCCACTTGGCTTACTTCCTAGCTTTAATGCTTGCACTTGGGCATTGTTTGGAGCTTATAAACCTCTATTCTTTACTATATATAATAGTAGAACTATTGTAATACATGTGAAATAGTGTTTGCTTAGTGCTTGGAGCTCCCTTATGCCCATACTAATACTTAATTGGTACATTAACTCTTGGAGGATGTTATGGTGATGCATTGAAATGGTATTGGATTGATTTGAGTTAAAATAGCTTAGTGGTTATAGGGTTCTCCTTAAGTAGATCTTGCAAGACCACTATTTTTCTTCTAGAAGATTTTGATCCACTTTCAGGTGATGTTAAGTACCGTCAGCATCCAGGAATGCCAATTTCCTTTCACCTTCCACTTCACGGATAAATGTCCTACAGATTGTTTCTGGGTAAAGATTTGAATCCTTCAAGGGAGTGGTCTCATCTTTTGATGATGCACTAGAACTACTATTGTCTTTTAATGGAGGCTTAGCTCGCTCTTTGGGAGGTTGAAAGGGTGTCATTGAGGTTTCAAGTTTGGGTTGGGGATGAGTTACTTCCTGGCTCAAGAATTTGTCTTCTGAAGATGCATCCAAGAATGTCACATAATAGGAACTTCCTACTTTTTATTTGAGCTGTAGGACCGAGGGTTGTTGGCAAGGTGCATCGTCTTCATCTTCTTTAAAGAAGGTTAACTTTGGATGACAAGAGCCACTATTGAAGGAAGGCCTATTTTTCTTAATCCATTTCTTATCAAGGCTTTGTGTATGAAATGATTCATGGATCAGTCCAAAGGGTACCAAAATCATTCTGTCAAACAGAAAGGGATCTTCTCCTTCTAAGGCTTCATGAATGTCAAGAACGTCTTCATCATCTTTGCCTTTTGTGAGTAGGATAGACCCTTTTAGCTCTTTTTCATAAACTTTGTCTGCATTATCACTTTCTTCCTCTTGAGGTTCTATTTCTACATGTGTGGGTGTTCTGTAAGAGAGGAACAAGCTCTCTATTATGTCCTCTACTTCTGCTTCTATCTCTATCTCTGCTTCTGTCTCTACCTCTGACTCTGCGACGACTGTCATGTAACAAGGAGAATAGTACATCCATGCTTATATTTCGCTATCAGATGTGATTTTAGAAGTTAATTTGGGTTTAGGCACGAGGTATTCTCCCATGGACAAAGACTTTGCTTCCTTCGATAGTTGGCTTACATTGCCCACTGTTAGGGATTGTGCCTCTGTTTTCTTGGAAAATATCTATTTGACAGCCTCTTCATCTCTTGATGTACCATCTATTACTTCATTGGAGGAGTTTGTTTTGACTTCGATGGACGTAGAACCATTACCTTTTTGCGATCCATACAATTTCAACACCACTTTGTTGGGTCCTCTACCTAGGTTAGGGTTCCTTTGAACTAGTCTATCCTTGCTCTTACTTTAAACAACCAAGGTCTTCCCAACAGTAGGGGGTATGAGGTCCCATAGGAATTTGGTTTGACCACCAAATATGTCATCCAATAGTCTCTTCCTGCAAGGGTTGTTTTTACGTACAAGAGGATGCCCAACAGTTTGATTCTGCTTTGGCCTACCAATCTCATAAGCCACTATGTAGGTTGCATTCCTTGCAAACCTAGATCCTTCATTGTCACATCTGCCATTATTTTTATTGATGAACCTCTATCAATCAATGCATCTACAATAAAGCATCCTTCTATCCATACACCAATCTCTAGGGTTCCAAGATCCAACAAGGTGTTCGCCACATCTACTTCACAAGTTCTGAGGCTTTGTTGGACTTTGTTGTTGTTAGGGGAGTAATCCTTAGGCCAGGTCTTCTTGTCAAGTTGCTTTTGAGAAATTTTCGGCAAACTGGGAGACAACATCAGCAACTATCGGAATGTTAGGTTTGGTTTAAAGATGTCTAGGTCTTTGACTAGATCATACTCATTGATAGGATCCACAAGCTTTTACAATCAACGGGAAAATGGGGCTACACCCACTTTAATCTTCCATTTTTCTTCCAAGAGCGGCAACATTTGCACATCTTCCTCATGAGGGGGTACTTTTGCATCCTCTAGTTCCTGGACCTCTGGTCCTATCTCTGCAACTATCTCTGTAGCTCTCTATGTGGCTCTGTAGTGCTCTGTACTTCCTTATTCTGGATTGCATTGCTCTACTTATCCCGAGAAAGGTTAAACTTCATAGTCTTGGCAAAAGGAATGCTCTCTTTTGAAACTACGGGCTCTCCTTTCTTTGCTCATGTTATTGCGGCCACTTCCGATTCCACCAAATCGGAAGCGGGTTCTTGGGTCTTCTGCTGGGTATCAAAAGTAGATTTCATAAGGTCTAGACTTGGACAATCTTTTGCAAGGTGGCCTTATCCTTTGCATTGATTGCATAAGGGCTTGTAATCCACAGATCTTCTAGGGTTTGGATAATTTTGTGAGATATGACCCTTTTCTCCACATCTATAACATTCCACATCTGAACTCTAACCACCGCTAGCAGATTGTCGTCCTTTGTAATTTTAAGAGGGAAACCTCCTTTGACCAAAATTAGGACCAAAATCCCTAGGCTTTGGCCCAATGTCCTATGTTGTCATTTTGGATTCCAGCAAGTTGAATTTTGTGTCTTCATCTTTCTTTCTTCATTCATGCATCTCTTTGAGAGAGCAGATAGAGCCCCAAGAGGAACACCAAGGAAAATGGGATTCTACTGCAAGAAAATCTATCTTGTAACATCAACAAGCTTTTATTTCATTCTTTTGATGACCAAAACAAAGAAAACAACAATTCTTCACGTAGCATCATAGTAGATATCTCCCACGGATTTACTAGAATCAACCATAATCTTCAACATCTTCATAGAATCCATCAATAGAACAAGGAACATAAAAGAATAAATCATTTTTGAATGGAAATCAATCACATAGTATTCATCTTCAATGTCTTCATAATTTTCTCTCTCAATCTCTCATATACAGATACACTGTTTTGATAGAATTGGCTATCTCTGACTCTCTCTCTATATATCAATAGTACATCATCTCCTCACTACAATACTCAATAATGACACTTAATAATCCTTCTTAGGTCATGGATGCACCTCCCAAGGGGTATGGGAGGTATGAAATGTTCAAAGAGTAGAGAGAGAGAAAGGGAAAGACTCCATATCCATGAGCCTTCAGGCTCTCAAGCTCATTCCTTCATTTCCACACACTAAACTGAAAAGCACACACACACTACAAGATAAAGCGACCTAGTGTAAATGTAGACTAGACTGACTAACTCTAGTCAGGTCACTGACTGACTACTAACCCGACTTATTTAATGTAGTCACATGTAGACAGCTGTACACACTAGCTATCATAGATTCATCGATGAAGACACACTGACGGTGAGCTTGATTTCTAACACTCCCCCTCAAGCTCAAAAACAAAACTCAAATCATCTGCATCACTCCAAGTAGTTGTCTAAAGTGAATGAACTTATCTTTACCAAGTGATTTGGTAAAGATGTTTGCTACCTGGTCTTCAGTCTTCACATGCTCCAAGTCAATCTGATATGCTAAAACCATTTCCCTGATGAAATGGTAGTGAACCTCAATGTGTTTTGATCTTGCATGATAAACAGGATTTCTTGCTAACATAACACTGCTCAAATTGTCACAGTACAGCTTGACTTTGCTGTCCAAGTGTACTCCCAAGTCATTCAGTAACTTCTGTAACCACTTAGCTTCACAGGCCGCTAAGGCCGCACCACGATACTTTGCTTCTGTACTGGACAATGCAACTGTAGGCTATTTCTTACTCTGCCAACTAATCATGCTACTACCCAATCCAAATGCATAGCCACTGGTTGACCTCTTGTCATATGTGCAACCAGCCCAGTCAGCATGAGTGTACCCCATCAAGTCAAGGGTTTTCCCATATGCATAAAACAGCCCATGATTTGTGGTATCCTTTACATATCTCAGAATTCTTCTGACTGCATCCAAGTGTGGTTTGCGAGGCTTCTGCATGAACTGACTAATCAGCCCCACAGCATAACTCAAGTCAGGTCTAGTGATCGTGAGATAGATCAAGCTGCCTACCATCTGTCTGTACATAGTAACATTCTCAATCTCTGTCCCAACATCAATCTGTAGCTTGACATTCTGCTCCAAAGGCGTATCCATAGGCTTGCAATCAGCCATACCATATTTCTGTAACATGTCATAAGCATATTGCTTCTGTAGCAGCCATATGCCTCGAGGTGTAGAGACAATCTCAATCCCCAAAAAATATTTCAGCTCTCCAAGATCCTTGACCTTAAACTCAGCCTGTAAACATGTCTTTATTTTTGCAATCCCATTTTCATCATCTCCTGTAATGATTAAGTCATCAACATAGACAACTAGAAAAACATAGCCATTATCTATCTTCTTCGCAAACAGACTATGATCAGCATCTCCCAATCGGAAACCATGCTGCTGTAAATAACTGTTGATGTGAGCATTCCATGCTCTGGGTGCCTGTTTCAACCCATATAATGCCTTTTTCAGCCGACATACATGTGCTGGAAATTCTGGATGTACATAGCCTTCAGGTTGTTCCATGTAAACCTCTTCCTGTAATTCTCCATTGAGAAATGCATTCTTTACATCCATCTGCCATAGTTTCCAGCCTCTAGCTACTGCCAAAGCAATCACAGTTCTAACTGTAGCCATCTTTGCTACAGGGTTGAAAGTCTCCTCATAATCAAGACCATACTACTGCGCATACCCTTTTGCAACTAGCTTGGCCTTATATCTTTCCAATGATCCATCTGATTTACATTTTACCTTATACACCCACTTGCATCCAATAGGTGTTTTGCCCTCAGGCAACTGTACCAAAACCCATGTACAATTTTCAGCCAAAGCTGAATATTCCTCATCCATAGCAACACACCAATTCTCATCTGAAACTGCCTCATCAAACTTACTTGGTTCTCTAAAACCTGTTACTTTCTTCATATAAGCATAATGACGGGTTGAATATCCAGTGTAAGTATACCTCGTCTGACCCTCTCTGATCTCCTGAGCTGTGGCTCACTGTGAGCTTGCCTCTCATGAGATGGCACATAACGGCTCTGCCTAGCACCTGGCGTCATAATAGACGAAATCCCCAATTCACTGTCTAAGCTGTCACTGCTAGATGAATCATAACCTGCAGTGAGTGGACCTGTTACATCTTCAAAAACCTTTTCTTTTCCCTTATCTGTTCTCCCCCTCACTGACATATCCATGTCAGTGGATGCAGTAGTGCGACTCCGTCATCGACCTGTCCAAGGACTCACTGTAGATGATACATCACCTGTCTGACCAGTCATGGAAGTACTCTCTGCAGGAGTGTTTTCAGCATGACTCGCACTGGGTGAGCCATCAATAGGCACTGCAAGAGGATTCCCATACCAAGATGCTAACTCATCAAATACCACATCTCTGCTTATGAGTGTCTCATGCGTAGAAGGTACATAACACTTATAATCTTTCCGTTCCTGTGCATATCTAATAAACACACTTTTCACTACCTTAGGATCCAATTTCTTCCTCTTCTCATCCGGTTTATGCACATATGCAATGCTGCCAAATACCTTCAATTGTGAAATATCAGGTTTATGACCATACAGCCATTCATACAGAGTGACATCATGAATCCGTGATGTAGGGGTTCGATTCAGCACATATACAGCAGTCACCAATGCTTCAGCCCAATAACCATTTGGCAGACATTTTTCATTCAGCATAGCTCTAGCTGACTCCATCAAAACCCTGTTTTTCCTCTCTACAACACCGTTTTGCTGCGGTGTATAACTGCATGTGAGCTATCTTCTGATCCCATGTTTAGCAAGACACCTGTCAAAGTAGTTTGAGACATATTCACCTCCTCCATCTGATCTCAAACATGATATGTAACAGCCCAATTCATTTTCAGCATGTTTCTTGAAGTCTTTGAATGCATCAAACACATCATCCTTATGTTTCGAGATATAAAGCCAAGTGTACCTGATGAAATCATCAATAAATGAGACATAATATCGTGCACCGCCAAAGGAAGCATTATGTGAAGGACCCCAGACATCAGAGTGTACCAACTGTAAAGGCCTAGTGCTGTTTTTTACATGTCTCATGAAAGGAAACCGTGCCTACTGCCCAAACTAACATGCAGGGCATACATGACCAAAATAATTATACTTGAATTTAGGTAATCCAAGTACTACTTTCTGCTGCATAGATTTCAGCTTTTGTACATTGACATGTCCCATTCTCTTGTGCCAGATCTCTACATCTCTGATGGCACTCTCATCATGAGCAAACATAGTTGCTTTAAGTTCAGGAATGGTCGCTTCCAAAGTAAAGGGAAAAATAACCCATTTCATAAAGGATATTCTCATATTTTAATCCAAATGCATATACCAAATGCATGCTCAAAGGGCTTCTATCTCATGTACATAGACGGATTACAGCTCCAAGAAACAAGTATTTTGATACTAGACTCAAGTACATTCAAGACATAGAACAATAGTACATGAAATGCATTGATGGAGCATAAATTTAACTTCAGCCTTGTTTTAAAATAGAAATTTCCAGCCCATAATCAAGCTCAAAAAGTGTACATAAACTCAAGAATAAGCTCCTCTAATCATTAATGAGTAAAGCCTTGATGATAAGAGGTCAATTTCTTCTATTACAACCACATGGATCACTTGTTTGCTCAACAAAATGGACAAGAACAGTAGGCTACCCTATTTATGACTGGTTTTTTCAGCCCATAACAGCCCATACACCTCAAAATCCTCCCCCTTTGCTTGCCCCAAAGTCACTCAAGTACTTGGATACAAGTCAGGGCTTCATTGGACCATGAATAAGGTAAATAAAATGAGAGAAGATGTACATAAGAGCAGGCTGAATTTTCTCTCAGATTTCCTCTTTTATAGACTCTCATACCATTCATTTTCATCAAACCAAGTGGACAGGTAAGAGGAGCTCTCACCTTTCTTATTTGTATCTTCATCTTTAGCTCCAGTTTGCCTCAGTTTGCATGCTCCAAAGCATGCACCATGGCTCACAGTCTTCTCCAGTTGTTGCACGTATGCAAGCCCGCATTTTGCACCAAAAAATGCGGGCTACATCCTACTCAGCTCCCACTTCACTTTTTGGCCTACTTTGGTCACTTACAGGTTACTTAAGTTCATTATTCCAGGTCCCCCATGAATCTAGTGGACTTTTGGCATTTTTCTTGAGTTCTAACCATATTTTCCACTTGAATCAATGTGGTTTATCTTGCAGACTATCAATTACTTCCAGCTGATCAAGTTGTAAGTTCCCATAGACTTAATTTTTTATCAATATACATGGTACAACTGAAAATTGTATGCCAAATACAAATGAACTTATGTAACTAAGTGATATCTAAGTTGGTTGTTGGGTAACAATGACTGAGTTATGTATGAAATTTCCTCTTATAAATCCTAATAAAGTTCTTCTGTGTTCATAAGAATCTTATGATTTATATTATGAACAATAAACTCTTTGACATTGACCCCCTCCTAACCTGCACATCCTCTGGCATGTGCCATTTTACAAGATTACAGGTTTAAGGAGGGTCTTCTTCTAACATATCTTCATCTTCATCCTCTAAGTCTTCTCCTTCCTGTTTATCTTCAAGTAGATGGCTCATATCTAAGTTATCAATCTCATAAGTTGAAGATTCTCTCCATTTGAAGAGCTTGATACATTTATCGGCTATTGGTACTTTTACCATAGTTCCATCCATTTCAGCCAAAGAATAAGTAGCATTATCATGTACTACTTTTACTACATATGGTCCAAACCATCGCTTGGCTAGCTTTCTATGAGCACTATATTGATTATCCATGTTGCTATCATAGACAAGTACCCAATCATTCTCTTGAATAGCTCTTGGATGGAGTCGATGATGCTTGTCAAACCTGTTCTTATTCTTTAATCTTGTTGTTTTTAGCCTTTCAATGGCTGTCTTGACATCTTGTGGCCTTCTTTCTATTTGTCTTATGCGCAAAGTCAGCAACTCTTCTCTATTCATGCCTTCATCCCAAGGCAAGATACTCCATGTGACAATGGACTCCTCAATAGGCATAATAGGTGGCTGTCCATATATTAGTTCTGTCGGCATATAACTTATTACTGCACTATGGGTAGTTCTATCAGCCCATAATGCCAATGGTAGCATTCTAGGCCATTCCCTCATCTTTCCTTTGCAAGATTTTGCCAAAGCTTTAAGAATTGGTTGATGACCTCTTTCGCTCTTACCTTTGCCTTCAGGGTTGTAGGCTGATGTAAGAGATAACTTAATTCCCAATTGAGCAAAGAAATGGCGAGCCTCATCAACATCCAATTCTCCTCTATCAGTAGTTACTTTGGCAACACAGCTATACCTGCAAAATACTTATTCAAGTAAAAATCTACAAACTGCTTGAGTAGACTTTGTTGTCAAGGCTTTTCCTTCTACTTGATTTGTGAGATCTTCTCTAGCAAGTACTAGATATCTCATGTTCCAAATTCATGTAGGCATGGTTACTAAATCAATAACCCGTCTATAGTGAATGGATAAAGGAAAGGTAGGCTGAAGCCCATCTCTATGCTTAACCACAGAGTGCATTTGACAAACATGACAAGACTCAACAAAATGCTCAATGTCTTTATACATGTTTTGCCACCAAAATTTCTCTTTTATTTTGGCAAAAGTGCCCCATATGCCTCTATGACTAGCCAATAGGCTTTCATGAAATTCTTGCATGACCTGTCTTTGAGTCTTTTTGTCTCCTAAGACACGAACACGTGCCCTTCCTTTCTTTTTCGCATGCCTCCAAAGGTAGCCATCTTTAAGAAAAAAGCCATAGGATTTTCTCTTGATTCTCTTGAACTCTTCATTAGTCCAATCTTCCTTCTTTGACATAGTGCTCAAAAATTGGCCAATTTTTAGCCAATCATCTGCATAATATTCTTCTTTAAAGTTTGAACAAACTATAACAAAACATTGAGCATGCTGTTTATCAGCTGCCCATTGTCCTTCTATGGTTGTTTCTTCCTTCTTTGCTGATGTAAAATTTGTTTTAGCAGCTGAACCGGTTGTACTTGCTGTAATTAATGTTGTACCTGCATTTTTTACAGTTGAGCCATCAATAAGTACAGCTGTACTTGCTGTTTTTAGATCTGAACTTGCAATTACAGCATCATTTTTAGCAAATATAGACTCTGATTTTTCCTCATCCATCATCTCTTCTTCATCCTTATATCTGGCACGTGAAAGCATGTCAGCAACCGGATTATCTCTTCCTGTAATATGTTTTAAATCAGAATTTAAGGATTTAATATAGGCTATCCATCTTAGCATGGCTATATCAGGAGTTGAGTAGTTGGCAATCATGCCCAAGAGTGGAAAACAATCTGTTTCAACTATTACATGTGCACCCATGAAGTACTCCCGGTCACATTTCAATGCAGTTACTACTCCCCAAAGTTCTCTTTTAATTTGAGCATACCTTCTTTGTCTTTCATTAAGAACTTTGCTCCAAAGCGAATTGCATATCTGTTGCCTTCAAGGTCATCTTGACCGACTGCCCATCCTATTCCAATAGGACTTATATCCATTGTGAGTATAATAGGTTGTCCATTAGAGTAATTAGCCCTCTTTAAGGTGGGGGCTGAAATCAACAATTTCTTCAATTTCCAAATAGCTTGAGTATGTTCTTTTTCCCATATAAATCTTTGGCCTTTTCTTAGCAGTTGATAAAGATTTTCAGCTACATGAGCAAAATGTGGGATCCAAATGAGGTACAAGACACATGCACCAAGAAATCTTCTCACCTCCGAAACATATGAGCATATTTTGCGCATTTTGCTGATAGCATCAATCTTGGTTGGAGAAGGCTTTTGGTCATATGGATCACACATATGCCCTACCATAAGAACTTCTTCGACTCCAAAAATAGATTTAGCACTTGAAAGAGTAAGATGGACTTCTTCTAATTGTTTGAAGAGGGGAGAGAGACAGGGTTGTGCAATGTCTGAACCATTCATGTTCCATCATATTCTTCTCATTATTTCATCATTGAGTAAAAACACACATACAAGAGTAACATAGAGTAAGTGACACGCTGACTAGACAGACTAACCATAGTCAGGTCACCGACTAGCTAACCGACTTATTTAATGTAGTCACATGCAGGAGACAGCTATACACTAGCTGTCATGTCGGTAGTACATAAAGACAGTCACACACGACATGGGGAGCTTGACTTCTAACACTCCCCCTCAAGCTCGAGACAGTATCTGCACACCAAGTAGCTGTCTAAAACCACAAAATTTATCTTTACCCAAAGACTTGGTAAAGATATCTCCTACTTGCTCATTAGTCCTCACATGCATAAGATCCACCTTTCCTGCAAGGACCATCTCACGAATAAAGTGGTAGTGTAGCTCTATGTGTTTTGTCCTTGCATGGTAAACTGGATTCATGGCCAGGAGTACACTACTCAGATTATCACATAACAGTTTCACTGGAGCATCAACCTGAATATCCAAGTCAGCCATAAGCTTGAGCAGCCAAGCAATCTCACATGCTGCCAATGCAGCCCCCCTGTACTTTGCCTCAGTACTAGATAAAGCAACCGTAGGCTGCTTCTTGCTCCTCCAACTGATCATGCCGCTACCAAAGCCAAAGGCATAGCCACTCGTAGATCGTCTGTCAGTTGAGCATCCTGCCCAATTTGCATCTGTGTATCCAATCAGTGTCAAGGGCTTATCTGTGACATAAAATAGCCCATAGTCTACAGTGGACTTAACATACCTCACGATGCGTCTAACTGCATCCAAGTGCGGCTTTCTTGGCTTCTGCATAAACTGGCTTATCAGCCCTACTGCATAGCTCAAGCCAGGCCTAGTGATGTTCAAGTAAATCAGACTACCGACCATCTACCTGTACATAGTCACATCTTCTACTTCAGCCCCAGTGTTCATGTCTAGCTTTACATTCTGGTCCAGAGGTGTATCCAGTGGTTTGCATTCAGCCATGCCATACTTCTTAAGCATTTCCATGGCATAGTGCTTCTGCATCAGCCATAAGCCATTTTCAGCTAGTACAACCTCAATACCCAAGAAATACTTCAGATCTCCCAGATCTTTCATGTCAAATTCAGATTTCAGCATCTTCATAGCATGTTGAATTCCCATGTCATCATCTCCAGTGATTATTAGGTCATCAACATATATGACCAGCACTACCAAGCCACTGTCAGTCTTCTTTGTAAACAGGCTGTGATCAGCCCTGCCAACAACAAATCCAAGACTCTGCAAGTAATTGCTAATCCTAGCATGCCAGGCTCTCGAAGCCTACTTCAGCCCATACAGTGCCTTTTTCAGCCTACACACATAATGCTGAAAATCAGGGTGCTCATACCCTTCCGGCTGAACCATGTATACATCCTCTGCTAAATCACCATTGAGAAATGCATTCTTAACATCCATCTGCTGCAATTTCCAGCCTTTTGCAGCAGCCAAGGCAATAACAGTTTGTATGGTTGCCATTTTTGCAACCGGCTGAATGTTTCATCATAATCCAAGCCATACTGCTGAGCATATCCTTTAGCGACCAACCTTGCTTTGTACCTTTCCACACTGCCATCAGACTTACATTTGATTTTATAGACCCATTTGCAGCCAACAGGCTTTTTCCCTTCAGGCAGTGGTACCAAATCCCAAGTCTGATTTTCAGCCAAGGCTTTCATCTCTTCGTCCATAGCCATGCACCAATTTTCATCCTTTGCTGCTTCACCATAAGTACTTGGTTCTTTGATCTCCATCACTTTTGTCATGTAGGCGTAATGCTTTGCAGAATAACCAGAGTACGTCAACCTGTCAAGAGGGTATCTGACCCTCTGCGATCGTCTAGGCTGTGGTGCACTGCTTGATTCCCCTCTCTCATGAGGCGGAATATACCTGTTCTGCCTCGTACCAGGCGTATAGACAGTCAGAATGCCAAGTTCACTATCTAACGTATCCGCAGACTCATATCCAAAAGTCATTCTGCCAGGTGGCGTCATACCATCCTCAGTAGCTTTCTGTTTTCCTTTGCTGTCCAAGACATCATAATATCTCTCCCTCACTGACATACCAGTGTTAGTGGACGATGAGTGTCGCAATCTCCCTGTCCATGGGGATACTGTCTGCTGACTACTAGGTCCTGTCATATCAGTTCTCTGCTGCAAATCAACTGTAGATACATGAGTGGAAGGCATATCCAATGGCACTGCAACTGGTGATACATATCATGAGCCTAACTCATCAAAGATGACATCCCTGCTTACCAAAGTCTCCCTGGTAGAGGGATCATAACATTTGTATGCCTTCTTCTCCTGCGAGTATCCAATTAACACACTCTTATGCGCTTTGGGATCTAGCTTTTTCCTTTTCTCATCTGGAATGTGCACATAAGTAAGACAACCAAAGACCTTCATGTGTCTTACATCTGGCTTATAGCCATAGAGCCTCTCAAACGGTGTCATGTCATGAATGCCTGCAGTGGGAGTCCTGTTCAGAATATATGCGGCTGTCACAATAGCCTCTGCCCAATAGTAAAGTAGCATATGTTTCTCGTTCATCATGGCCCTAGTAGCTTCCATCAGAACCATGTTCTTCCTTTCAGCTACTCCGTTTTGCTACGGAGTGTAGCTGCAGGTTAGTTGCCTACGAATGCCATTTTCAACCAAAAAATCAGCAAATTCATTGGAGACATACTCCCCACCGCTATCAGATCTCAAGCAAGAGATGTAACATTCAAATTCCTTCTCAACCTGTGCTTTAAATTTCTGAAAAATAGCAAAGACCTCATCTTTTGTTTTCAATATGTAAAGCCAGGTATATTGACTGTAGTCATCAATGAAAGATACATAGTATCTGGAACCCCCCATAGATGGATTATGAGCTGGTCCCCAAACATCAGAGTGCACTAACTGCAGTGGTCGTGTACTCTGTCTTACATGCCTGACAAACAGCAATCGTGACTGCTTACCAAACTGGAAAGCCTCGCATACATGACCAATAGCTGAATATTGGAATCTAGGTAGCCCTATTACCAGTTGCTTCTTCTGCATGGTCTGCAGCCTCTGCAAATTGACATGCCCCACTCTCTTGTGCCAAATCTCTAAGTCCCTGATAGTGCTAGAACCCTGGGCAAACATAGTGGAGTTCAGCTCTGGCAGTGTAGCATCAAGAGTGAACATTCTTCCATTTCTGTGGCCTTTCGCGATCAACTTGCATCCATTGCCAAACTCTTCAATAAAGCAACCATGCTTATTGAAGCGAACCTGCAAGTTCTGCTCTGTCATCTGGCCCACAGACAATAGGTTCTTCGTAATCGAAGGGACATGCAAAACATCATGAAGATTCTTCTTCCTGCCATCATATACAACCAGAGGCACTTTCCCCTTGTGCTCTATGCTATGCTGCGTATCATCTCCTGTGCAAACATAGCCATGCTTATCTGCAACCATCTTAGTGAACCAGTCACCATGTGGGGTCATATGGTTTGATACCCCTGAATCAATATACCATACTACATCATCAGATGATTTTGCAGTAGCCTTATCCTTGACATATTGCATGGCAAACAGCCTGTCACCAGAGTCATCTGCCTGACTGGACGTGGCATAGTGTCCATGCTGCTTACCCTTCTGATTCCCCTGCTTTTTCCAGCAGTCTTTTGCAATATGTCCATATTTCCCACAGTAATGACAATCCTTGTCGTTATTCGGATTGTCTGATTGACGCTGCTGCTGCCATGAGCCTCTGCCCACGGGAGTTAGATCTCCCCCTGCCTCTGAAGTTTCCACCACCTCTGGCATTTGACGACTGCTGATTGCTATTGTTAAAGGATGCATTTTGCTGGCTTCCTCTGCCAGATCCAAAACCCCTGCCACAGTTGCCAGGACCCTGCTGGTTCGAGTAAAAAACTGCATCCTTATTCTTGGAGCTGCTTGACCCTGTAGCCAAGCCAAGCTTCACCTCTTCATGAATCAACAATGCAACTAGCTCGTTAAAGTCGGGCATTTCAGCCCTCACAGACACGGATGTGTCAAATGACTTGTATTCTGGACCCAAGCCATTCAAAGTCACTACAACCATATCTTCATCTTCAACCTGTGAACCAACAGATGCAAGCTGATCTGCTAAGGTTTTAATCTCCGTGACATAGTCCTGTATGGATCTGTTCTTCCTCTCTATGTTGTTGAATTTTTTCTTCAGTTGTATCTTCCTGGCACTCGTAGTTGTGCCATAGTATCTGACCAATATGTTCCATGCATCTGCCGGACTCTTACAGTTCATAATCTGCATCACCATAGCATCTGAGATACATAATGAGAGCCAGTGTAGCACTCTACGAGCTCTTTCTGTCCAAGCTCGATGCGCTCGTCTTTGATCAGCTGTGAGGTTCCTGTCTGCAACCTCTGGTTCAGCTTCAACACCTGTCACTAGGTCCGAGTACCCTTTGCCTATCAGAAAGTTCTCCATGCGGAACTTCCATATCGCATAATTATTGCTGTCAAGCTTCTCCCCCACAATCTGGGTTATATTATCAGTTCTATCTGCATTTGCTATGTCGTAGACACTGCCTGACTACCTGCAAGCCAATGACAACCTGACTACCTTCAGCCCGTAAGACTTTATGACAGTTTTTCTGCAATTAATTGCAGGGAAAAAAAACCAGTAAATTTCAGTCAAATATCAGCCCAAGCAAAGTCACAATCGGTTGATCCAATTCATAAAGACAACTGCCAATACTTATGCATGATGTTCGGTTCAGATTTAACTCCTGTAGATCCATTGCCAGGGTCCAAAAGCATGCAGTCCAAACTTGTAAACTGCAATTACAGCAGCCTTTCCAAAGTCAAACTCCACCTGGATACATGTAATGCATGTTCCAAAGCTGCTTAGTTAACTGCTGGTACATGTGCCACTTTAGACATAAGCATAGAGACATCAGCCAGTGTATTCTTAACAAGTACCAATGCCAACAGTTTATGTAAAAATTGCAGTCAATAAACCAGCATAACCCGCTTCAACTAGCTCAAAAAAGTCCTTAAATCAGACCATACATTTGCTTCAGTATGTCACCGTCAGTACATGACTATGTAGTGACAATACCCTGTCTACATCTGACAAGCAAGTCAAACAAAATGTTTGCAATTTATATTCATCCCAAGAAGAAGATTTCTTTTATTTCAGCTGCAAACTTCTAGTATTCAATGGCATTTGATGCTCCTCTAAACCCAAGACAATTCTAACATGCATATGACAACATATATGTCTTTCAAATGTCTCCATCTGTCACTCTATGCTTCAGTAGAAAGCAAAATGCTTACTGCCCACAATCCAAGACAGTTTCCAGCCACAAAAGAAGCTTCAAATCTATGTATTTCAGCCACCAAACTCAGCTTGCAATTGATCAAGACAAGTACATGTAGCCTCCAGCATGTACCTATACTTCACAGGCGCTTCTGGGCATACTCAAGAGCTTCTAATGCTCTTCAAAGTGTTGTAGACTCCATGTATGCTGTGTATACAGTAGTGTAGACAATTTACACAGTTCTGCCCACTCTATTTCAGCTCATATCAAAGCTCAACCACAAGTACTTACTCCATGTACTTCGCAAAGACCTTTTTCGATAAGCATACATGCTTCTCATGACCCATTTATGGTCACCATTGAGTGCAATAGATAGTGCAGTCCTTCAGCCCAAACAGGCGCAATCACGCTGGTTGCAGACCCCTATTTTCAGTTCTTGCTGATGAAGATGATGATGGTGGTGTTGATGCCACACCCAAATGCACTCTAAACAGCCTCCTCAAGACTCTCAAGAAGCCACAAGCTCTGATCTTGACCCTGGAGTGTGTAATGAACAAATACCTACCTGCAGTCCACAATGGCAGCCTGTCTGCACAAAGGAAAAATGAGTCTTCACTTCCTGGAAGTAGATCTTCACTTTCTCCAGCTCTCAGAGATCCACCAAGTCCTACTCTGATACCATGTTTGAAGAGGGGAGAGAGACAGGGTTGAGCAATGTCTAAACCATTCAGGTTCCATCATATTCTTCTCATTATTTCATCATTGAGTAAAAACACACATACAAGAGTAACATAGAGTAAGTGACACGCTGACTAGACAGACTAACCATAGTCAGGTCACCGACTAGCTAACCGACTTATTTAATGTAGTCACATGTAGGAGACAGCTGTACACTAGCTGTCATGTTGGTAGTACATAAAGATAGTCACACACGACACGGGGAGCTTGACTTCTAACACTAATTTAGACAAGATTTGAGAACAATCATTAATATGATCGGAAACAAACTTGCAACATCCAAGTTCATTGAGTTCTTCATTCTTCTCATGAACTTCACATCCTTTGATTGGTACATCATCAAGGAAAGGAAGAGTTAATTGCGGAATATAATCTCTCAAACCTTTTATGCATGGCATTCATCATGTGAGCTACTGAATTCGTAGCTCCTTGAGGTAGAGTACATATGCGGACTAAACCAAGAGGCGTCTTCATTGTGGTAATGTCTCGGCTCTCCAAATCAAGGCTGAAATTGGTCATAGCCTGAATATAAATCTCCCATGGAATAAATTTCTCTACCTGCAAAAGCCTCAACAAATTCATCAACAATTGGCCTCGAACCAACATTTCTAATAGTGACTTTATTGACAGGCTGTAAATCTTGAATGAATCGCAAAGATCCATTCTTCTTAGGTACAATAAACCATCGGTTGGAATATGGGGCTGAAGATGGCTCCAATATTCACATTTTTATATTTTCATTTAGAAGCTTCAATAATGTAGGCAAATGAGCCCTTGGTACCGGAATTGGTTTAAGATTCCAAGGAACGTGCGGGACCATAAAAATCACCATTGGTGCCACAACACTTGGATCCACACAGCCAATTTCATGTGGCTGAAATGAAAAATCTTTGCCATGATTCTTTAACATATGCATGAAGATTTTCTTTTCAGCTCTGGCAATAGAAAAGAGTTGTCACCAATTTTCAGACTTTCTGCTATAAATTGGTGACCAATATCTTTGGGATCACGAAGGCTTGGCTGTTTGGATACTCTTTCTGCTAGTCCTTCGCTTTCGGGTGGTAGAGGAGTAGCCACCGGCTTGACCTTTTTATCAATTGTCTTATATTTTGTTTCTACTCTTATCTCATCCTTGTTTGGCTGTCCAAAAGCTTCTTGATCTGCAAATTCTTGAATTATGTCATACATATCCAATGTGCATACCTGTATGGAATGATTTTCAGCTTGATTTTCTGCATGAACAGCTGCATATATTTCAGCCATTGTATCATTATAACTCAGCCCATAAAAGAGCCCTGAAATTTCTTCATCTTTAGGCAAAACATCAATTTGCTTCAATTCTTGTTCCACATGACATAAATGCCTTCTTTCAGCCCTATTCATGACTGAAAACTATTTATAACAGCCCACACTATTGGCCGTAAAAACCTGCAAGTCAGTTTTTGGTATTGCCCCCTTTATATGTGAAGGTAATTTTTTTGTGACATGAAGCACCACCATAGCCTCCACTTATAGCAGTGCTACCCGAAAACCCTTAAATTCTCGGGCATTAGGAGGAATAGGATGATCTCTAAATCTATCTCTATTCTGGTGATGATTTACACATACAGTCAAGAATTGGACAGCTTTGTCATTATCCTTCTTATTCGAGCATATGATGAACCATCATCAAGGGCCTTTGTCTCCAAACGAGATTTAGAAATAAAAGGTTGTCCAAGAATGATAGGATAGCTGCAGGAATCTTGAACAAAGAAATGAAATTCATCTTTTACATTACCAATAGCAACTTGTACACAAGGGCATGCTGCATAAAGATCGCTAGAGGAGTTATTGGATGCTTTCATGCGCCATCCTGGGTCCACATCAATGGGCCATTTGCCATTCTCATAGAGACTTCTTGATATGACATTAATCTCCGAGCCATGTCTATAAGGGCAATGCATGGAGTCTCTTTTCCTCCAATCTTAACAATGATTTCAGTGGTCGCCCTTGCCCAATGGGTACGGGAGTAGTGACTACTAGGAATAAAGTGAGGATCACTTTCTTCTTGCATGTTGTAAAGATAAGCTTCTTTCTTGTATTTAGCATACATGAATGGAATGAATGCCTTTAACTTGATTACATCAAATACATTTGGGAAAAATAAGCCATTACATAAAGGATATTCCCAAAATTTAATCCGAATGCATTTACCAAATGTATGCTCAAAGGGCTTCTATCTCATGTACATAGACGGATTACAACTCCAAGAAACAAGTAGTTTGATGGTAGACTCAAGTACATTCAATACATAGAACAATAGTACATGAAATGCATTAATGGAGCATAAATTTAACTTCAGCCCTGTTTTAAAATAGAAATTTCCAGCCTATAATCAAGCTCGAAAAGTGTGCATAAACTCAAGAATAAGCTCCTCTAATCATTAATGAGTAAAGCCCTGATGATAAGAGGTCAATTTCTTCTATTACAACCACATAGATAACTTGTTTGTTCAACAAAATGGACAAGAGCAGTGGGTTGCCCTGTTTATGACTAGTTTTTTCAGCCCATACACCTTCAAAATCCTCCCCCTTTGCTTGCCCCAAAGTCACTCATGTACTTGGGTACAAGTCGGGTTTCATTGGACCATGAATAAGGTAAATAAAATGAGAGAAGACGTACATAAGAGCATGTTGAATACTTTTCTCTCAGATTTCCCTCTTTTATAGACTCTCATACCATTCATTTTCGTCAAACCAAGTGGACGGGTAAGAGGAGCTCTCACCTTTCTTGTTTGTATCTTCATCTTTAGCTCCAGTTTGCTTCAGTTTGCATGCTCCAAAGCATGCACCATGGCTCACAGTCTTCTCCAGTTGTTGCAGGTATGCAAGCCCGCATTTTGTGCCAAAAAATGTGGGCTACATCCTACTCAGCTCCCACTTCACTTTTTGACCTACTTTGGTCACTTACAGGTTACTTAAGTTCATTATTCCAGGTCCCCCATGAACCTAGTGGACTTTTGGCATTTTTCATGAGTTCTAATCATATTTTCTAGTTGAATCAATGTGGTTTATCCTGCAAACTATCAATTACTTCTAGCTGATCAAGTTGTAAGTTCCCATAGACTTAATTTTTTATCAATATACATGGTACAACTGAAAATTGTATGCCAAATACAAATGAACTTATGTAACTAAGTGATATCTAAGTTGGTTGTTGGGTAACAGTGACTGAGTTATGTATGAAAATTCCTCTTGTAAATCCTAATAAAGTTCTTCTGTGTTCATAAGAATCTTATGATTTATATTATGAACAATAAACTCTTTGACAACATACCTTCACTTCAGGTGAAGTCATATGATATCTAAAGTCACTTTACACATATTGATCCTATGAACATACACGCATATAAGTACAAGGGTATGAAAGTACTAAATAGATGATGCAATCCAAGCCTTAATAATTTTAAATTTTAAAAAATATTAAATTAAAAGAAATAAAAGATAAAAAAAGAAATGAAAAATTAAATTAAAAAGCTTAATCTAACTGAGAGAGAGAGAGAGAAACTTTTGATTTAAAAAGGGGGAGAAAGAGACATTTGTGAAAAGTTTGATTAATTAATAAAGGGAGAGGGGTTTTAATTAAAAAGGGGAGGTTTGGAAAAGGGGTAGGTTCGGGAAGTCCTTTGGAGGTTTAGGGTTTTTGGAACCTGCAACCAAAATAATATAGTAGCAAGATGTAATAATATGCATTTTTGTGTTTATCATATATAATATATCATACATATCTTACTACTATATTATTTTCGCTATAGGTTCAAAAATCCCCAAACCTCTAGAGGGCTTCCCGAACCTACCCCATTTCCAAACTACCCTTTTTCAATCAAAACCCCCTCCTCCCCTTCCCTCTTTCTCATGTGTAATCTCTCATTTTCTATTCCCCATCCCTTCTTTCATTAAAGCCCGCCCTCTCCTCCCCCCCTCCCCCCTCCTCCCTTCCCCTTTTTTGAAAATTAAAATCCCCTCCCTTCTCTCTCACTTATAATCTCTCTCTTCCTTTTCCCCCTCCCCTTTTTAATTAAATTCATCCCCCCCTCTCTCATGTGTAGAGCCTAGGTGTTCTCTCTCACACTTTCTCTCTCTCCCTCTAATTAAATCAAACTTCTTTTTAAATCAAAAGTTTCTCTCTCTCTCTTTCTCTCTATGCGTGCATGTGCTAGATTAAAATTTTTAATTTAAATTTTTCTTTTAATTAAATAGTTTTTTAATTTAAATTTTTTCGAACATAGTTTTTCACACACTTTGAGAGAGAGAGAGAGAGAGAGAGAGAGAGAGAGAGAGAGAGAGAGAGAGAGAGAGAGAAGAAGAAGAAGAAGAAGAAGAAGAAGAAGAAGAAGAGGAAGAGGAAGAAGAAGAAGAAGGATAAAAGGAAGAAGACAAAGAGAGGAGGAGGGAAAAGAGGAAAGAGAATAGCGAGAGAGAGGGGGAACAAAGAGAAAGAGAATTATAGAGAGAGGAAATATAAAATTTAAGAGAGAAAGAGAGAGAGGAAAAGAAAAAAAGAGAGAGGAGAGAGGAGCGAGAAAGACAATGAGAAGAAAATGAGAGAGAATTTGAAAACAAAAAGAGAATTATAGAGAGAGGAAATATAAAATTTAAAAGAAAGAGAAACAAAAAAAATTAAAGATAGAGGAAGAAAAAAATAGGGATTTTAATTAAAGATAGGAGAGAGAATTAAAGAAAAATCCCCTCCCCTCTCCCTCTCTCTCTCTCTCCCCTATAAAGAAAAAAATTAAAGATAGGGATTTTAATTAAAGATAGGGGGATTTTAATTTGAAAGAGGGGAGGGGGCTTTAATAAAAAAAGGGATGGAAAAGAGAAAATGAGAGATAACACATGAGAAAGAGGGGAAGGGAGGAGGGGGTATTGATTGAAAAAGGGAGGCTTGGAAAAGGGGGTAGGTTCGGGAAGCCCTTTGGATGTTCCGGGCTTTTCAAACTTATAGCGAAAATAATATAGTAGTATTTCTCTCTCTTTCTTTTCCTCTCTATTTCTAAGTTTTTAATTTACTCTCTCTCTCTCTCCTTTTATTCTTCCCCCTCTCTCCTCTATTTTCCTTCTCTCTCCCTCTCCTCTTTTTTCCTTTTCCTTTTTCTTCTTCTCTCTCTCTCTCTCTCTCTCTCTCTTCATTCTCTTTTTAAAAAAATTCTTCTCTCTCTCTCTCTCTCTCTATCCTTTTCTTCTCTATGCAAATTTCTTCTCTCTGTCTCTCTCTCTCTTCTTCTTCTTTTTCGAACATAGTTTTTCACACACTTTGAGAGAGAGAGAGAGAGAGAGAGAGAAGAAGAAGAAGAAGAAGAAGAAGAAGAAGGATAAAAGGAAGAAGACAAAGAGAGGAGGAGGGAAAAGAGGAAAGAGAATAGGGAGAGAGAGGGGGAACAAAGAGAAAGAGAATTATAGAGAGAGGAAATATAAAATTTAAGAGAGAAAGAGAGAGAGAGGAAAAGAAAAAAGAAAAAGAGAGGAGAGAGGGGCGAGAGAGACAATGAGAAGAAAATGAGAGAGAATTCACAATTAAAGAAAAAAAGAGAGGAGAGGAGAGAGAGAGAGAGAGAGGGGAGAGAGACAAAGAAAAAAATGAGAGAGAATTTAAACACAGAGAAAATTATGGAGAGAGAAAACTTAAAATTTAAAAGAAAAAAAGAAAAAACGTTAAAAAGAGAAGAAAAAAATAAAAAATGAGGAGAGAGAAGGAAGAGAGAGGAGAGAGGGAGAGAGAAGAAGAAAGAGGAAAAGAGATGGGAAAAAAGAGAAAAGAGAAAGTATTTTTTAAATTTAAATAGTTTTTGAGAGAGAGGAAGGGAGAGAGGAGAGAGGGGGAAAGAGAGAGGGAGAGAAGAAAAGGGAGTGGAGAGAGAGAGAGGAGAGGAGAAAAGAGAGAATATAAACATAAAGAGAGAATGACATACATGGAAAAGATAAAATTTACATACTTTAAGAGAGACTGAGGTGGGGGGGAAGAAAGTGAAAGAAGAAGATGATGATGATGGAGAGAGAGAGAAGAAAAGCACATGCGGAAGAAAATGAGATAAAGAGAGAGAGAGAGAGAGAAAATAAAAATTTTAAAAAGAAAATGAAGAGAGAGAAGAAAAAGAAAAAAAGGAAAAAAGAGGAGAGGGAGAGAGAAGGAAAAGAGAGGAGAGAGGGGGGAGAATAAAAGGAGAGAGAGAGACAGAGAAGAAAAGTGTGGAGAGAAAAAAAGAAGAGAGAGAAAAAAATTGACATAGGGAATTTGGGGGGGGAGAAAGAGAGAGAGTAAATTAAAAAGCTAGAAACATAGAGGAAAAAGAGGAGAGAGAAAGATACTACTATATTATTTTGGCTATAGCTTCGAAAAGCCCCGAACATCCAAAGGGTTTCCCAAACCTACCCCCTTAAATACCAAACCTCCCTTTTTCAATCAAAACCCCCTCCTCCCTTCCCCTCTTTCTCACGTGTTATCTCTCATTTTCTTTTCCCCATCTTTTTTTTCATTAAATTCCTTCCCCTTTTTAAATTAAAATTCCCTCCCCTCTCTCTCACTTATAATCTCTCTCTTTCTTTTCCCCCTCCCATTTTTAATTAAATTCTCTCGAGCCTCTCTCTCTCATGTGTAGGGCCGAGGTTCTCTCTCTCTCTCTCTCTCTCTATTAGATTAAACTTTTTAATTTAAACTTATCTTTTAATCAAATATTTTTTAAAGCCTTTTTTAAGTTAAAATTGTTCAAACATAGTTTTTCACACACTTTGCTCTCTCTCTCTCCCTCTCTCTCTCTTTCTCTCTCTGTTAGATTAAACTTTTCTTTTAATCAAATATTTTTAAAAACATTTTTAAAGTTAAAATTGTTCAAAAAAATTTTTACACACTTTGCGAGAGAGAGAGAGAGAGAGAGAGAGAAGAAGAAGAAGAAGAAGAAGAAGAAGACGGAGACGGAGAGAGGAGGAGGGGAAAGAGGAAAGAGAATAGGGAGAGAGAGAGAGATGGGAAACAAAGAAAAAGAGAATCATAGAGATAGGAGATATAAAATTTAAGAGAGAGAGAGAGAGAGAGAGAGAGAGAGAGAGAGAGAGAGAGAGAGAGAGAGAGAGAGAGAAGGAAAAGAGAGGTAAGAGAGGGGAGAGAGACAAAGAGAAGAAAATGAGAGAGAATTTGAACACAGAGAGAATTATAGAGAGATGAAATATAAATTTAAAAGAAAGAGAAAAGAAAAAAATTTAAAGAGAAGATAAAAAATGAAAAAAGAGGGGAGAGAAGGAAAAGAGAGGAGAGAGAGAGAGAATGAGAGAGAGAGAAAGGAAAAGAGGAAGAGAGATGGGGAAAAAGAGAAAAGAGAAAAGTCTTTTTTAAATTTAGATATTTTTTGTGAGAGAGAGGAAGGAAGAGAGAAGGAGAGAGGGAGAGAAGAAAAATATAAAATTTAAAAAAGAGAGAGGGAGAGAATAAAAAAATAAAAATTAGGAGAAAGGGGAGGAGAAGAAAAGGAGGAGAGAGAGAGAGAGAGAGGAGAGAGAATATAAACAGAAAGAGAGAATTATATACAAGGAAAAGATAAAATTTACATACTTTAAGAGAGACTGAGGGAGGGAGAGAATAAAAAGAGAGAGAGGGGGGAGAAAAGAGAGAATATAAACATAAAGAGAAAATTATATACATGAAAAAGAACAAATTTACATACTTTAAGAGAGACTGGGGAGGAGAGGAAAAGAAAGTGAAAGAATAATAAGAAGGGAGGGAGAGAGAGAGAGAGAGAGAGAGAGAGAGAGAAATTTTTAAAAAGAGAATGGAGAGAGAGAGAGAGAGAAGAAGGAAAAAAAAGGAAAAAAGAGTAGAGGGCGAGAGAATGTAAAGAGAGGAGAGAGGCGTGAGAATAAAAAGAGAGAGAAAGAAAATTAAAAATTTAGAAATAGAGAGGAAAAAGAGGAGAGAGAAATATGAGAAATGGATTGTTGAGCGACATTTGCTCACCGCTTGGAGGTAGCAAAGCTGCCGTAAAGCGACCTTTGCATGCACAGAACGCTAGTCATGTTTATTATATATAGTCAATCATCCTGTTTACGTAATATTATATAAAATATAACATATAATATACATATATTATATAGCTTATAATACAAATGCTATATATGTATAATAATAATAATATGTATAGTATGTGTGGGTCATGAGCATATGTAAGCAACGCCCCATATGCTGCATGTAGGTGGGGTTGTGTGCGTGTCAAGAAGTGGACTAGAGAGAGAGAAAGAGGAGAGAGAAGACTGCAGAGAGAGAAGAAAGAGTTCAGAAGAAAGAGAAATAGAGTGACTAGGAGAGAGAAAGACTAGAATAGGGGAGAGAAAGACATGAAATAGAAAGGAGCCATTGAAGTTGTGAGTAAGGAGAGAGAAGAAGGACAGTAATGTATTAATGTGCCAAAAGATAGGAAAATTTGCATGTCCTCTCCTTTTATACCAATCTCAGTGTGACATGGCATAACATCAATATTATTTGCATACTAAATCCTTATTCTTCCCAGCTTCTTACAATCCATCCCATCCCAAGGGTTTTTGCCCTAAAAAACAAACTATAATGACTAGATACGGATTGATAGAACATAGTACTACTCTGGTACAAGGGGCTACAAAAATAGGAAAATCACTAATATGTACTAAGTAATGGATGGAATCAGAAGTGGAAAAGTGAATAGACCATATGAACATCCATTTGAAATGATAAAACTGAAAACTAAACCACCATAACTCCAAGACAAGACACTTGCAAACGATAGGCAGCTTGTTGTCTACTAGAGAACCTGCTATAGTAAAATTGAGATATATTTTGATGGGCACATCCAAATTAAGTGTGCTATGAGTCAAAAGAGAGCTCATTGGATATACTTGCAGCCCATATAGGTATTCCTCTTATGTATTCAAATCAAAATTGAAACTGAGCCAAAACAGTAAGCTATCCATAAACTATCTACAGCAGAACAAGAGATAAAATGACTAGTTTTCAGTCAAATAGACCTTTGAAGGATAAAGATTTTGAACCCCAATATGGATGTTGGCCTAATGAAGGTGTAGAATCCTGCCAGAACCTCCTGGATCAAAAGGTATACCATCATAATAATGATCAAGAGAAGAATATTTGTCATCAAACTCATAATTTTGACTACCCAGGTCAAATGGATAGGAAGAAAGATCCCCATAATCATATCCATCATCCATCATATTATAACAATCATGAATCTCATGTACATCCTCATTATCAACATACCAATCATCAAAATCATTATCCAAGTTTTCATAACCATAATCATATGCATCCAACTCCTCTTCTAGTTGATGTAGTTCCTGATTGAGTGTGAAGTGATGCATATCCTCATGGTAAATATAAAGACGAATCAATATGAAAGTAGCATATTCCTCTAGCTTGGTAAAACATTTTCCAAGAAGTTTGACCAATGAATTCGTACCAACATCCAAGATTTCCCATGCTAGTTGTCCTTCTAATGAATTCCATGATCGCCTACTAACCAATGGAGGTGTATGAAGCATCGCAACCCACTGATTAGCATCAATCTCAGCAAAGAGAGTAGAAAGCAATACCAATGCATATTCTAACTATTGACGAGATGATTGATTAAGCAATGATATCAACCAATGTAATACATCCTTGCCTTGAAAAGACTACAAAAGAGTAGTACCACAGCTGCAAAAATACTTCATTGATTGCCACAAATCAGGTTGAAGCTCCAGTTTCTCCATGGTTAGTAATCCCAACAACATGAATTTAGCTTTAGCATTACATATACATCCTTGTAAGATACTACTATCATAGAGATTGATAAGAGCCTGCATTACACTAACTTAGAGGTATGTGGTTGCAAGTGATGGATAAGTACTTGCTCAACCAAACTCGCATCTATTACTTCCAATGCTATTTGAGAGTCATCATAAGCCATAAAATCATGTTTCAAGGTACCCATAATGTCTACCAAAGGAATATCCAACCTATTAGAACCAACATCTCTAATTAAACCCACAATACTCTATTTCCATATCTGTGGAAAGTGTAGCCCCACAGTGCCTATAGGTACTAAATTAGCCATAACTTTTGATTGAAAGATCTAATTAACAAAAAAATTTATTTAAATTGAAGCTAACACTTTCCTATTCGAATAGAGACCTGAACAGTAAATTTCAGAGCAAGTCATGATAGCCCAAAGTTGGCTGACTGAAACGTCTACAACCTGTCTTGTTTTGAATGAGTCTGGTAAGAGGTAATGTCATACAATTTTAGTGACTGCAATGAAGGAGTAATGTCGTACAATCACTGCATGAATTGAATCACTGCCAAGATGAATCAACTAATGCCGACATGACCATTTGCAATGAATATGTGAACATCATCTTATCACTGCTGCCAACAATAGCAAAACATTGTTGTAGATATATCATCATAAGCATTTAAGTGGCTAACTAAAGATCCCATGCTATCACAAATATGCCATCAGCATAATCCATTTACCATACATTGCTCCAACATGCAATAGCTCAGAAAAGTGTAATGAGTTTCCAACTTGTTGCTATTAGAAACCCCAAGATGTTGCTTCTAAATTGAAGCCCCTAGCTCTACAATCTTCAATCTTACCAATTTTGGAGAGCCTTGTTGTAGATAGAATGCTTACTATAAGAGAGGCAAAACCCCCTACTTGGAAGCAATTCTAGGTGAAAGATCAGTCTACCATCCATTTTAGTGACTGCAATGAAGGAGTAATGTCGTACAATCGCTGCATGAATTGAATCACTGCCAAGATGAACCAACTAATGCCGACATGACCATTTGCAATGAATATGTGAACATCATCTTATCACTGCTGCCAACAATAGCAAAACATTGTTGTAGATATATCATCATAAGCATTTAAGTGGCTAACTAAAGATCCCATGCTACCACAAATATGCCATCAGCATAATCGATTTACCATACATTGCTCCAACATGCAATAGCTCAGAAAAGTATAATGAGTTTCCAACTTGTTGCTATTAGAAACCCCAAGATGTTGCTTCTAAATTGAAGCCCCTAGCTCTACAATCTTCAATCTTACCAATATTGGAGAGCCTTGTTGTAGATAGAATGCTTACTATAAGAGAGGCAAAACCCCCTACTTGGAAGCAATTCTAGGTGAAAGATCAGTCTACCATCCATTTTAGTGACTGCAATGAAGGAGTAATGTCGTACAATCACTGCATGAGTTGAATCACTGCCAAGATGAATCAACTAATGCCGACATGACCATTTGCAATGAATTTGTGAACATCATCTTATCACTGCTGCCAACAATAGCAAAACATTGTTGTAGATATATCAGCATAAGCATTTAAGTGGCTAACTAAAGATCACATGCTACCACAAATATACCATCAGCATAATCCATTTACCATACATTGCTCCAACATGCAATAGCTTAGAAAAGTGTAATGAGTTTCCAACTTGTTGCTATTAGAAACCCCAAGATGTTGCTTCTAAATTGAAGCCCCTAGCTCTACAATCTTCAATCTTACCAATATTGGAGAGCCTTGTTGTAGATAGAATGCTTACTATAAGAGAGGCAAAACCCCCTACTTGGAAGCAATTCTAGGTGAAAGATCAGTGATCCTACTAGAAGTGACCCCTTAATTCTCCAGATATTGTAGGAGAGAAGAGTATGGGATGCTGGGATTTACAGTGTTTTTTTTTTGCAATTATTCTAAGCATGTTGTCAATGACATTCTTTGCAGCAAGCTATCTCAATGTGAGGTAAGGCCCTTAACTGGCAGTTCAATTGTTACCTCTCAACCTTAACCTATGGCACAATAGTGAGACTTGTACAGAATGTTGGTATCTTGGAATAGTTGGAGGCTAGTGATCATGTGTGTTATAGGAGTCCTAAACTTACATAGTATACTGCTACTCTTATCACCAGTAGCAGGTCTGGCCCCTCAAAATCCAATACTTGTTGAAAATGGCCTATTGATGCGATAGTAGTGTGTGGAAAAAAATAATAATGTTGTAGACGAGAGAAGTTTGTAGATGAGAGCAGTTTGACTTGAGAGTCTATCTGGATCCTCTACCAGAAGCTCATGAAGCCTAGAGTGAACTTTAGTGACCAGTCTATTTTACACCCGCAACATCTGTAGCTCAAAGTAATATGCCTTCAATTGCCCCAAAAATTTGCTTGTATGTGATCCAAACCAAGCTACTCGAGGGGAAAGAATCGATAGCTGCTCCACATCAAGTATGATATGCTCACTCATGACACAGAAATTTGTGGAGAGGAAGAAATCAATAGCTACTCCACATCAAGTATGATATACTCATTCGTGACATAAAAATCTATCATCCTCAAGAACAAGCCTCCAATATGGCATGAACAACTACAGTGCTGATGTCTTAATTTTCAAGGATGTGAGACTATTACTTCTGTCAACATCTAAATTGACACTTGGCACTACTCTTCACTGCTTTCCACATGTGTGCAGTATCTGTAGTACCTCTGGGCACTATCTATTGCTTCTCATTTATGTATAGTACTATGTGTATGTCTGAAACTGTATATTTCTTTTGAGAGAAAGCCCAGCACTCTAACAGCCACCAGTGAAGCACTCTCTGAAAGCAATATGTGCACTATATGGACTTTGATTCTAAACCATCCACACTTGGAATAGGTTTCAAGGTCATGTTTGACACTGACAAGCAACAAGACATATTGAAATTTCTGAAAGTCTAGATTCAGGCAAGGTAGACAAGACAATCGATATGTCTAAGACAATCCTAGGAAATAGCTTGGTTAGAAACTCCCCACTGCCTTATACGGGAAAGAACTTCAGTTTCTTCATCAAGCTTTTTGATATTTAGGCTTGGAGTGCTAAATGATGCCTTGTTTAAGCCAACGTTATACTTCTTGATTGTTTCCATGAAGTCACCAATCCTGCAAGTAGCGTTCAAGGGAACGTCTAAAGTGACTAGGCTTTTCATCAATGTGTGGCTGATGATGATGATGAAGAGGTGACTGAGTCGAAAATAAAGGCCTTCTTGGATGAAAAGGCTTTGGAACAAAAGAGGTCCGGGAGCTTTTGAATACAATGATTAATAATGAACTACTCTATGGTTGCTTGATCAAAGTCGTCTTTAGCCCATATGACAGTACCATCTTAGGTCTCATTTCTCATAACAACGAAGTCACAGAATCTTGCATATTATGTTCCAAATTCTACATACTATGTTCCAAATTTTACATATTCTCTACCTTTGTTTTGTTTTGTGCAAAAGTCCCATCCAACTCTCTTAGCGGTAGTGTTTAGAGCTTCCTTCGTGATAACCACAAAACCTGATGATTGTGAACAAGCTTCTCTACCACTCAGCAGATGTCAACTTTCCCTCAAGCTCTAGGACTCTTCCTTTTTCATATCTATACTCTTGTTCAAGTTGAGCCAATCTATCCTTTCTTCTAGTAAAGCATGGGCATGTACTTCAATGACCTTATAAGAGAGTATTTCTATCAGTTGGCATTCTTTATGTCTCGCATTCCTGATTCGGTGTTGAGTGTATTTATATTTTGGAAATTTTCCAGAGCAGGTTTCTCCGTCTTTCCGTCCGCAGCAAAGCTGATACTCTCTCCTTCTCTTGAGATGTTTCCTAGATCAATGACTGCATGAGACATCTCAGATAGGCAAATCTTCTATTTGTCAGTGTATCTTGATGCTTCTCCAACTGTGCGCAAAAGGCTAGAGAAGAAAACCTTGCATTTTTTCATATTAAAGCAATAGGTAATAGTAGGTAATATGTAATTTCTCAGAGCTTCGAATAGAGAATAATGAACTTGTGATGGAGAAATCAGGCCTCAAGATCTAACATATTTTGTGTTGGGGCTATCTAGTAGCTCACGTGGCCATTCTTCCCTCTAATATGGTGTTCATCTTCAAGCTCTTGATACGTAAGCTCCCATGGTGAAATCTTAGATGCAAAATCTTCATAGGAAAAAGAGGAATAAAGGGATTTCTCAAAAGCACTCTATGAAAATTTGAAGAGAAGCTTGAGAAGAAAAGACGAAACTCTATTGTTTGAAAAAGTAACCGCGTCTTTAGTCTTCAGTAAAGCTTGCAACCCTAACTCTATTGTTTGAAAAAGTAACCATGTCTTTAGTCTTCAGTAAAGCTTGCAACCCTAATTTACCAAGTACCTTCAAAGATTACATGAAATTTTGATAACGACCTGCTACATTAGCCTCCCACTACCATATCTGACCTTGAAGATCTCCAAATGTAGTCTCGTGCTAACTACTAGTCACTGTCTTTGTCAAGTACTTGTTTGAAATTGATTTTGATGGAGAAAAATTGGATGGAAATAGAAGGAAAAATAGACCAAAGACCAAAGCTTTGATACCACTTGTCAAGAAGTAGACTGGAGAGAGAGAAAGAGGAGATAGAAGACTGCAGAAGAGAGAAGAAAGAGTTCAAAAGAGAGAGAAATAGAGTGATGAGGAGAGAGAAATACTAGAATAGGAGAGAGAAAGAAGCCATTGAAACTGAGAGCAAGGAGAGAGAAGAAGAACATCAATGTATTAATGTGTCAAAAAGATAGTACATTTTACATGTCCTCTCCTTTCATACTAATGTTAGTGTGACATGGCATAACATCAATATTATCTACATACTAAATCCTTATTCTTCCCAGCTTCTTACAGTGCAGGCCACATCACCTGGGCTCCACGTGGTTGCTACTAGAAGGTTTTGCGAAAGAGGCTCACATCATACATGTATCATGTGAGCACATTGCAAGACCTTGTGATAATAATAGTAGTGGATGCAAATATAAATGTGAGTGACATCCTTCACCCTTGTGTTACGTGTATGTCCCATAATCTTAAAATAACTCTCTTTTGGTTTGGTTTTGGTGGGATGTGTGTGTGTGTGTATGTGTGTTTTTGAAGCAGGAAATACACAACAAAACCCAGGCCACCACCCCCCGAAGATCTGTACGAACGTTTTTCTTTTTAGGAAATACACAACAAAACCCAGGCCACCACCCCCCGAAGATCTGTACGAACGTTTTTCTTTTTGGTGTACTCCAGAAACGAGCCCGTAGTACCACTACACTGCACTGCACACGAATGAGACGCGGGAGCGCACACACGCGCGCACCTATAATGAAGAGATGCCGAGGGCGAGGCGAGGTGAGTACTCCCTCACTCCGTCTTCTTCTTCTTCTTCCTGCTCTTCTGTCGATCCGCCATGTATCGGATCCATCGCATGCGGGGAGAGGTGCGAGAGAGAGGAATTGCGGGGAGCCGGGGCGAGGCCTGAGCATGACGCAGAAAGGCCGACACACAGAGATGGTGTTCTCTGAGCTCTGGCTCTGTCTCGTCATCGTCCTCACCATGCACTGCCTCTTCCCTGGCTCTGTGCAATTCTCCTTTCCTTCCATCTCTCTCCGTCGTGCTTGCTGCCGACGTGACTCTGCGATGCTACCCCCATCATATTCTTGCCGTGTTCTGGGTCGATTCATATTTCAGCTTTGTCCTTGTCAATCAGTGTTTGCAGGTCACGAACGAGGAGAGGTTGGCAAACAAGCGTATGGAGAGATCCATCATTCCTGGTTGTGAGCGACTGACTACTCTAGAGTCTCCTAAAGGTGCATCTCAATTTCATGGTGCATATCAGCACACTTATTCCAAGGCGATTCCATTTATGAATATTGCCCATTAGGGCCTATGCCATTACCATGGGTATAGTGACATTGCTCTTCCAAAAATTACCCTTAATCCATTCTCCTTCCAAAGGGACATTAGCCTTAGTTCATTTTAATTAAGCAGCCCACTTTTAAACTTCTTGTTAAGAGCTAATTTAGTTCAACTCAGCTCACTTTTTTTTGTTTCTTTTTAAGAAAAATCTTGAGAGCACTCTTGCCTTTTGGAATTAAATTAGTGCTACAGGCCTTGCACGAAGTTCTCTAAGTAGTTTCATTCGAATGTCGAATCGCTTTTATGCATAGACAACTACATTTATTTAATTCAATTAATCAAGACCCACTTCTTTCAAAGTCCAATACCTCCACTATGTGGGGCTCTTTGTCGATACTTAATTTTTGCATCCATGAATCATAATCGTATGCTAAATGACCACTTATGTTGTACCTCTACTATTGTTGTGTAAATTTGTCCACAACATCATCTTGCAACCAAATAACAATTGTGATAAACTTGAGCAAGTGTAAGATGCAAGTAAGCATCTTACAATGCACTTACAATAACCGTGACTTGCTCTATGCAACCTTGCCCTTTGAAGTTGAATTGGTTTAAACAAGGACATGTGTTCTTAGAACATTTGGCTTTCACAATTAATAATATCAATCCTAATGATATCGGACCTAAAATAGCTACAATCAAGTCCCGACTTGTTGGATACACATTCAATAAACTCATACATTTGTGGAAGTTCTTGACTTTAATTTGACATTTCATGCAAAGCCACATAGGATATATTTTGTCTTTCAAAAAGTCATGTCAATGTCTTTGAAGTGTATATCATTTATTTGCCTTGCTTTGTGTGTAATGTTTATCAACACAACTCATTCAATAGACTTGTACATTTGTGGAAGTTCTTGACTTTAATCATAGGATATATTTAGTCTTTCAAAAACTCATGTCAATGTCTTTGAAGCATGTAACATTTAATTACCTTGCATTGTGTGGAATGTTTATCAACACAACTAAAGGTGATTACATTTCTTTTTTTCACTTTCAATGATATCTAAATATGGAATCCAAATTGAAATAATTTGTTTGATCCAATAAATATAATCACTCATTGGGGAATAATTTATGATCCATCATATTGTATAGATGTTTATACTTTTTGTTTATGGATTGATAGCATAACATAGTTAGAATCACATGTACACCCAAAATGATGTTTTGATATCTTTGGTTGTCTCATCCTTGAATGGAATGACTTGCCAACTAAACCCTACTTGTTTCGTAGTAAATATGTACTATCCAGGATTTTTAATGAGAATAATACATGAGGCCTCAAGACAATAAAAGCCTTCCTCCAAAAATGCCAAAAAAGGATATATTTTAGAGAATAATAATGGATGTTTCATGAAGTAAGGATTTTGTAAACATAACTAATAGTGATGTAATAGGCCAAGTCTCCAAGGACCTTGTTTATCGAAAGCCATGCACCGCTTCTCAAGTTTATGATGTTGTCAATCAAAGTCTTAGGCATTCATAAACTAGCCTAAACAATATTCAGCTATCCATATTTGTAGGAATTTTGTTTAACTAGTTTCGAGGGGAAAAATACATTCATAAGTGGACCAACATAAGAATTTGGGATATTGTAGGTAATTACACCTAGCCAATTCTGGATGCAACTAATACTCCAAAATTTATAGATAATCATCCCAACGGTAGTCATATGCTAGCCAAGAGTGTGCATCCTTTTCCTCCTTTTGATGTACAACCCTTCACCAAATAGATGTGTTGTTCTTTCAAAGTTGGCAAATGTAATATAGGGTGTTGTTTCAATCAATGAAAATTATAATAAAAAATTTATCCACCATATGATATCTTCAGTAAAAAATTTTCAAATGATTATTTGGGACAAGAGGGAAAGAATGTGACGTTCTAAAAAATTATAGAACTTAGACTAAGCAAGGGCACAATCTATTTATCTATACATTTATATATCTCATATTTTATAGAATTCCAAATCTATCATTGGACTTGTCAAGATTGTATGTGGCACGTGTTTGAAGAATTCCTATGTGGCTGAGGAAGTAGAATGAGAAAGTTTTAACTCTCTTAAAAATCTTTCTTTGTATGCTCTACATTAATGCACAACTTGGTATTTTTGTGCATGATAAGTGTCTCTCTCACCCCCTCACACTAATTTCCTAAAACACTTTGGGATGCCTCATCTCTCTCTCTCTCTCTCTCTCTCTCTCTCTCTCTCTCTCTCTCCCTCCCTCTCATATTTATGTGCATACCTATTGATGAAGCGTTTAGACTCTCCTCTCCCCCTCCCTCCGTCCCTTCCCCCCTCTCTCTTTACTAACTAAGGAGCTTGAATTAGCAATGGAGTTTTGTGAGTGGCTAACTTATACTACCTCTCTTATTCTATGATTTCTTGAGGCTACCCCCAAATCTCACATTGGTGACATGGAAAATGTAAAAGATTTTGGGAATAAAAATTTTAATAGCTTAGTTTTTTTTTTTCAAGATGGCTTCTTAATAGAGCTAATATGATGAGTGACACATGGGCATGGAGCGAGAGAGAGAGAGAGAGAGAGAGAGAGAGAGAGAGAGAGAGAGAGAGAGAGAGAGAGAGAGAGAGAGAGAGAGAGAGAGAGAGAGAGAGAGAGAGAGAGAGAGAGGAGCTCTTTCTTACATGCATCCATTAATGGTGTCCCCCTTTTCTCTCTCTTTGTGTAGATCTTTCTTACATGCATCCATTACAGGTGCCCCTTTTTTCTCTCTTTGTGTAGCTGTGTGTGTGTGTGTGTGTGTATGTTTATCCATTCTTCCTCTCAACCTCTCCCACTCTCTCACCTAGCTCAATTTGTTCAATCCAATTGTTATTCCTCTCACTCCGTTTAGCTCACTGGTCTCTTCCTCCTTAGTTCATCCAGTCTATATTAGGTCCGTTCAGTTTGTCTTTTCTCAATCCCCACCATCAAAGGTTTCATGTTCATTTAGTCTATCATAGGTTTCACGTTGTCAGAAGGGTTTTTGTCAAAAGGTCATATCCACCTAGGATCAGAGATAGAAGAAAGTAGAGATAGGAGATGGAAGAGAAGAAAAAGAATAGACAAGAGGTAAACACGATAAAGACAAAGCACAATGAATTGAATCAATATATATTGACAGAACATGAAATCCTTTGTCTGGCTCTACTTAGAAGTAATCTCCAGGCATTAGATCTCCTGAAGCTCCCTTGTAGACCAAAAACATGGATAAAAAATAACAGCTCCTCCTTTGTTGTTGGAAACCCAAATCTGATGGCTCCCTTGGCTCCGAAAGAGGGGTAAAACCCCAAGATACCTGCTCCAGATTCTCCTAGTTCACTCCTTCTTCTTCTAATTCAAAGTGCAGTTTTTAGCCTGTCAACTGTGATCGTGATGCATGTGATTTTGCTAATCTTTATTTTTTATGAAAAATCCCATAACTGGCTTAAAAAGCAACTTGCTTTTTGCATGCCATCCTAATCTAAAAGCTTTTTTGAAAATTTTTAAATTTTTACAATAAATAACATAAAAAACATGCTAAATTTGTCCAAAATTCTAGTATTTTTGGACCATTCATGCCACTCACACTAATACTAATGACTCAGATCACATTGACTCTCTTGATCAATAAGAAAGTCGGATGATGATGTACTCCAAATTTTTTCATACCATGTCCGCGTAGTGGCACGACATCCACCCCCTTAAAATCTACACATCCTTTGGTATGTGCCAAAATCCTAGTTGTCATTAGATTCTGAGTCCTCATCCTTTATAACCATATCCTTTACTTCTTCATCTTCCATATATTCCTGGCTACCCCCTGTATCATGGCCACTATTTTCTTCCAATTCTAGCAACTCATATGCATTAGATTCCTACCTCTTGAATAATTTGATTCTTTTCCGTGCTATCAAAAGTTTTATGGCTATCCCATCCAGCTCATTTAATGCAAAAGTAGCATTATCAAATATTGTCTTACCACATAGGGTCCAAACCATCTTTTGGAAACTTGACGCATGGCACTATGTTGGTTGTCTAAACTGCTATCATAACCAATACCCAATCCCCATCTTGTATGGTTCTTGGCCTTAATCTATATCTTTTATCAAACTGTTTCTTGTTCTATATCCTTGCTGCCCTTAACTTTGTAATTACTCCCTCTATGTCTTCTAACTTTCTTTCCAACTATCTAATGTGCAAGGCCAACAACTCCTCTCTATTCAACTTCTCTTCGCAACGTAGCACACTCCATGTGAGTGTCATCTCTTTTATCAGCATGATAGGTTTTTGACCATACATCAATTTAGTAGGCATATATCTTGTAATAGCACTATGTGTTGTTTTATTAGCCCACAAAGCATAAGGGAGAAATCATGGCCACTCTTTTACCTTCTCTCCACCTGCTTTTTCCAATGCCTTCACAATAGGTGGATGACCTCTTTCACTTTTTCAATTTCCTTCTAGGTTATAAGCTGAAGTTAAAGCAAGCTTTATCCCCAACAGTGCAAAAAAATCATGAGCTTTATTTGCATGCAGTTGTTAACCGTCAGACGAATGAGGTGGAAAATCTAGAAAAGATAAAGCAGAAGACAAAGGCCAAGGCAAAGTGAAACGGAAGATAAAGGCACGCCAAGAAAAATCCAGAAACACAAAAAGCGTAGAAAAGTCCCAAATAAGGGAAAAAGGCACACAAGGAAAAACGCAAGTCAATAATTTTGTAAAAGAGCGCAAGCGCATCATGATTTAATTTAAGGAGCGATGGGCTCTTACCCGTACAATTTGTAAATGTGGACGGGCGATGGAAAGGAAGCTAGGAAGATAGAAGGACAATGGGAAAAAGGGCCGGCCATGTAAAAAAGGGGATAAGGGGATGACCACCCAAAAAGGGATTTAGGGTTTTGTATATAAAGTTGAAAAGTGAATGAGAAGCTCATTCTTGTGTGTGGCCAAAGCTTCTTTTTCTTATTCTCTTGTTTCTTGCCTTCTTGCTTGTGCTTGAGTGAGGGAGTGTGAGGGAGTGAGTGTGTGAGAGTGAGGGATCGTGGAGAAGAAGCTCTCCATCTTCTCTCTTCATCTTCTCTTCTTGTCTTCTCTTCTCTTCTCTCGCATGGCTATGGAGGATGGAGCTTGACGAAGGGGGCTTGAGGTTTCTTGAGCTTGCCACAAGGATTGTGGAGCTACTAAAGTGCAAGAGAGAGGAGGGAACTTGATCGAGCATCAAGGTAAGCTCACTACACCCGTAAGGTAGGCATTGCGCATCGGCTATGTGAGAGGTAGCCATGGCCGCTCGGCTTGAAACACTTGATCAATAAGCGGTCTGTAGGTATCGGGGTAGAGCTCTGTATAGCTCCCCTCCATTTTGGTTCCATTGCCGGGACCGACGGAATCGATCCTTGAGTGCCGCATACACATCGAATCGAGCATAGGAGTAGGGTTTGCAGCATGAACCAATGCTCAAGATAGTTTGGAGGTTTAGGAGGTTTTGATCCTTGGAGAAAGTAAGTATTTTGATTTGTTGTTGAATCTTAGAGTAGGACCATCCATCTCCATCTCTGGTTTTGATTTTGGTTGCATTAGGTTAAGATTAGGATAGGAAAAAGAAGAAAAACAAAAGGGTTGTGCTACTTTTGGAAATAGAAAAATAGGGGCACATATTCATATTTCTAGCTGGAAGAGTATGAGGGATTAATTTCTAAGGTTACAGGAGGCTGGGATGGGGCAATAAGAGGCCTAGGGAACCAAGAAAGACCACATTTGACATCATGCCTTCTGAGAAGAGAGTGAGCTTGAGATCCAAGGAGAGAGAGAGAGAGAGAGAGAGAGAGAGCTACATGGAGATTGTTGAAGTGTCGATAGATTTGAGTGCCACAGTGATTCCAGGTATGCCTGGCAGTTCCTTCTATTGTTTTGCACCTATTTGGAAGGCACGAGATGATTCTGTGGAGTAGGCGTTGAGCTTGAGTCATCGTGCACAACCTGTGGTTGTCATCTGTGCAGTCGGACGAGCCTGTCTGATTCTCAAAATCGGACCTGGAGTCGGACCGTTCGACTGCTAGAATCGGACCACCCCATCTGACTACGAGAATCAGACCCAGTGTCAAAATCGGATCGAGTGCCAAAATCAGACCACGTGTCCTATAACAGGAGTCAGACCACCCCGTCTGACTAGGAAAATCAGACCAAAGTAGAAATCGGACACAGTGCCAAAATCGAACCACCCTATTTGATTTTCACAATCGAACCAGCCCGTTCGATTCCCAGAATTGGACCACCCTAGCCGAGCCCTAGAATCGGCCCTCGGCCCATTACCACAGACATTCGGACCAGTCACATTCGGCCCTTTCTACTTGGCCCTCAAACGGGCCGAATTGGGAATTTGGCCCTTGCAACTTGGACTTGTTGGGAGGAATTTGAATTTTTTCAAATTTTAACCCGCAAACCTGAAACTGATCAAGATACCATATAGAACTAAAACCATATCATAGATCTGGGCTGAAACTTAGAGCAAGTAGTTCAAAATTTGGTTATACACGGTCCTCCAAATTGTGCATGGTGTTTACTGTAACGGCCCTGCGGGTCAGGGGGGACTGCCCCCTTTTCACCTCCCCCAAGTAGGTTGGAGAGAAAATGCGTGCCGTGATAGGTTCTCTAAATTGGACCCTAGTGTAGTAATGGCTCTACACGAGCATGGATTCTCACTCGCAAAAGAGCAACCAAAAGCCCATACCCAAACAGAGAGAAATAGAGACCCTAGAACATCAATGGGCCAATCTAGCAAACAAGGGCAAAAAGGCCTCATTGCAAAAACACATACGATTTGCATTTAGACTGTATCTAGTCAAAGCGAAAAGCAACAACATCGAGCTACAATAGCGAGAATGACTAGAAATGATAGTCCTGATGATAGATGCTCCTTGAATAGCACTGCACTGAAGATCTAAGATATCAGTGGAGAATCCACATCTGGTCGTGTAGTTGGGAACTCAAGGGCATTTGTCACAAGACTTAAATTTACAAGCTAAGACCCAGAAGACGAAGACATAGTACCACTTGCTTATCTTAGGGTCAAACTCACCGCAAAAAGAGAGTATACTATCGATGCTTTGATTGATGAAGGAGCAGATTTTAATATCTTGACCTATGAATCATGGACCCTACTAGGCCAACCAGAGCTCACACCAACTAATGCAACTCTTAGCCCTTAGAGGGGACACCCACAAGCACTCATAGGGAAGTATGAAATCCTTGCGACAATTGAAACTGAAAGCTTGCCTATCCTATTTCATGTTCCTCCAAATAGTGCTAATTACGGGAGGGAAACCCTCCTAGAAAGACCCTTCAAAAGAGCAACCAAGTGTGAGGCTGACTATGTAGCATAGAGGATACACCTGACACTACCGGGTGTGAGGATAGTCATAACCTTTAGCAAGGGTGACCTCATCGAACCTCGAGGGAAAGGCAAGGAGGGTGCTGACATCACAGTCAAGCCTGCTAGCGAGAGCAAGGACTTGTTGGAAAACAAGAAGCTCAAGAGACAATGCCAAGGACGGGCTTTGGACTTACAAGTATCATGGAAGACCCTTGAAGAAGCCCAAGCCTTATAGACGAAGGCATTGATGGAGGGTCAGCACAATGCCACGATGGATATCCAAAGCATTGCTATGTGCTTAAGGGTATTACATAGGTAACCCATGGATTTGGGTGCCAAAACCCCTTGCTTAACCTCCCTTGTTGACTGAAGGCCAGATCGTATCAAGAGCAAAGAAGCGTAGGAGGAGATCTAAACAAAAAACCAAGTCTCAAGTCAACAATAGTGGAGTGACCGATCCCCTCATGGTCGAAATCAAGAAACCAAACGGGACCAATTGGAGGGTAGATCCTCAGCCTAGCATGCTTGAAAAGTAGATATCAGATGTAATCGTTGAGGATACGCAAAAGCCACTAGTACCCAAGGAGCCTTTGATTCCCCAAGAGGATAGCAGGCATCATAGGCACAACATTGCTCATGGCAAGGTTAAATGCTCAACAAAGAAAATAGCAAAATCATCTAACAACCACGAGCAAATCTCCCAGCTAGTGTCAAAGCCACTTAGGATTCACAAGTCTCCTACACCCTCTTTCCCTAAATGGACACAGGAAACACAATAGTCGTCAAGTGCGGCTACTCAATCCCAATCTCTACCTACATCAGAGCTTCCAAATGTCCAAGAGGTAGGACATGACACCACCCTTAGCTCTCAACCTAAGGATATGCCAGTGAAATCCACTGTGGCTAGCTCAACTGATACTCGATCTATGCAAGTGAATGCTCTAAGGGCAACAAAAGACATGACCACTTCCAATCCACCTAAGGAATTGACACCGCAATCCACCAATAGTAGCAAGTCCACTAAACTAGCTACTACTACTTCCAATCAGGGATCACAGTAGTCATAACCCTTGGCCGTGACAATGCCCCTTGTAGAACGTGTCCTTAGTAGTTTACATGTAGAGGAGGTGTCACAACCAACTTCATTGACAACTCCAGCATTTCCAAAGCGCCTAAAGTCTAGGTTGGAGGAGTTAAATAGAAGGGGAGAGCTAGACTCTCCAAAAAGGGAGGCAGTTGTACCCTCACAACCTAGAGAGGCTATTTAGTAGGCCACAGCTATGTCCCATAAGGACACACAAGAGAAGGAGAATGCTGACACCCAACCAAGCACATCAACGGTTGACCTAGTCCAGGGTCCTGAGTCGTTGAGAGATGCACCTTCACTGACCACAAAAAAGAGGAGAAAATAGCGAAAACAATAGCAGTTATAGGTGGTTGTGGACCCCAAGAACATTGACACCAAGGCGTTGGAGAGGTGAATAATAAAGCATCGAGTCCATCCACCAATGATCCCATTGATGCCTGTCCTAATAGTGGTGAAAACTTAGACACATCTGTGTGCTCTGAAAAATCAAAGCAGTCATTACTATCAACGGTTGCTTGCAACACTCAATCCACTGACAACAGAACTCACATTGACCAATCAAGAGTGGATACAACGCTGTCATGACAGGGTGACAAATTTATACCAGTCACATCCAAGGAGAACAATGATGCAATAACAAAGCCTCAAGAGAAACATGGAAACCCCAAGAGCATAAGAAATCCTAGCGTTGACCAATCTTGTTTGTCTAGGCCTGAGCCCCCAACTATGCTAAAGCCTAGGCAAACTCCTAGAACCTTGCATGAGATAGCAACCGAGCAAGCCCTCGTTGAACATAAAAGTGTCGCAAAATGCTTAAATGAGTTGGATGCTAAGCTCAAAGTGTTCGCACGTGTCTATGTCCTGGCAGACATGGGTGCATTCCCTAAAGAGCAGCTTGAAGAATACTTGCCATTTCTCTTATCGTGGGAAGAGCAAGAACATCTTGACGAGCACTATAACAGGCTCCTGCATGAACGCATGCGACTCATCTCTGACGAGGAAGCCGACAAACTACGCTTAACTGTAGCATTCAATAATGTGCTCTGCCAACCAAATCTCTTAGAGATAGAGCAACTAAAGTGACAATCAGAGGGTTGAAGTCAATTTGAACAATGTTGGTGTGAAAACTGCATTGCAATGGCTAAACTAGGAGCCCAGATCATGACACTCTCAGAGGAGCGATTGGCCAAATGGCGGTCTCAAAGAGACCCAACTCATGTGGCACCAACTTCCTTTCGAGTGCTGACTGCCATCGGTGTACGAACTTAGCTGAAACTAGCCAAGAGAACTCTCTGTCTAATAAGGTTCTCATTGAGGAGGAGTTACATGTTGCCAGTAGAATCGGACAAGGGTCCATACTACTTGATGTTGCAAAATATCTATCAGTATTGAGTAAGCTGCCACGAGAACTAGATGCATGTGCCACACTCCAGTACAATCCAGAGTTCTACAATTGGCTTTTATCCTCGTGAAGTGACATGGATTTGTAAATATGTACATAAATAAACAATGAGTTTTGTGACCTTGTATAGACAATATTAACACACACAAGCAATGATAGTCAAGCGTAGGGAGAAGAGTTGGGTTCAACAGGCTAAGCTCCTCAGGTCAAGCGTAGGGAAAAGAGTAGGGTGCTTTACAAGGACGCTATCCACCGTCGAAGGGAGCATGTAGCACAAGCTCCTCTGCCAGAATGCTATGTACCCACCCTTAAAAGGTATGCAAAGAAACAAGGCCCCAAGCAACAATGCCCCACACATAGGCCAAAAATTCCCCAGGCCAAAGCTCAAGGGAGCACATGGGGCATGGCAACACCGGTCGTGCAGGCTCCCACCAGACTCTCAGGCACCAAGTGCTCAAAAGAGGAAAGGGCAACTCGAGACATGTAGGAATTTGACGCATTTTTAAAAGCATTCTTGAAACAATTGCGGCTAGGGACTACACCATTCAGGTCCCGGCTGACATTTTCCTCGCCCAGCCTCATAGGAACCCCTCACCAGCACAGCCTTAGTCACCCGACCACCCAGACTCGCCCCGCCTCATACAAATAGAGTAGCCCCATGTTGTATAAAAGGCTTATCAAATGCTACCTGGCCATGACTTTTTGTCTTTAATTGGTTAAGTGTTGACATGTTCCCCAATTTTACAAACTTTTCATATCTGCATTTAATATATTTCACGTCTTTAGCAAAAGAAAAAGCTAATCAAGCACAGGTGATAAGTATCTAAGCCAATACCATGGAATTTAGATAAGTGATTCCTCCTTGCAATGCACTGGTTTATTCTAGTTGTAGCATATGTCGTGCATGTACTCTCATGAAGTGACAAGTGGATGCAGGACGATGCAGGTCTTTGTGTGAAAGTGTTCAATGCCCAAGTCACCGTAGGTCCACCAACCCCACAAAGAGCCGTGACAAAGCCATGCTGCCAAAAGCAAAGATCACCTATGCGAATGCCCACGTTGCATGGCCCAAGGCATGATCTTAACCACTTCCTCTTTCTGGGTTACACCCTGCGCCGGGCACTCACGGGAGCTATTACCCAAATTGTACCAACATCGCACATTCCAAAGAGGGTTGCAATATCTCAAGTGTATCTCCCCATCTCAATGACTGCTTCTCTAACAACGAGGCTAGGGCACAATCATCACTGTAATATCCATTTCTAGAGCCTTCGAAGCTTGACATTTTCTAACCCATTGAAAGACTGATAGCCTCAACATATTGCAATGGTTATACGCAAGCAAGTCCAAAAAAAAAAAAAAGAAAAGAAAAGAGAAAGCAAGAAAGAAAGAAAGAAAGAAAGAAAGAAAGAAAAAAGAACAAGAAAAAAGAATAAGAAAAGCACCCACGATCACAGCACAACACATAGGGGTCCTCAAATTAGGTACGTCCAGTGGCCTTGGTTGTCTAGCTTTGTCCCTAGTCCCCTAGCCCTTTAGCATTACCCACAATTGTTCAGGGCACATCAAGGGCATGACATACCTAGGGAGCTTGTCTCACCTATGGTTAGACTTGTCACCCTGACCCATTCGCACGATTCCCTCTTGCACTCTGCCTTAATACCATTGCAATCAATTGTGGTAAGCACCGCACGAATGGCCATGAAAATTACACCATCCTCATCAAGCAAGTCCAATAGCTCCCAACTACCGAAAGTGCGGTGTCCTTGTGTTCTATTGTGGAGAAGAAGCTCTCCATTTTCTCTCTTCATCTTCTCTTCTTCTCTTCTCTTCTCTTCTCTTCTCTTCTCTTCTCTCGCGCGGCTATGTAGGATGGAGCTTGACGGAGGGGGCTTGAGCTTGCTTGAGCTTGCCACAAGGATCATGGAGCTACCGGAGGATCATGGAGCTACCGGAGTGCAAGAGAGATGAGGGAACTCGATCGAGCATCAAGATAAGCTCACTACACTCGTAAGGTAGGCATTGTGTGTCTGCTATGTGAGAGGTAGCCATGTCTGCTTGGCTTGAAACACTTGATCAATAAGCGGACCGTAGGTCTCTGGGTAGAGCTCCGTAGCTCCCCTCCAGCAGCTCACCCCTATCTGGTGTAATTATTCCCACACAACCATACCTACAAAACATCTCTTCTAGAGAAAAGTACACATAGCATTTGTTGTCTTAGTATGTAGAGCTCTCCCTTCTACTCGATTAGTCAATTCTTCATGGGCAAGCACAAGATATCTCATTTGCCAAAGACCTGTAGGCATCGTGACTAAATCCACCACCCACTTAAAATGAAGAGACAATGGATATGTGGGTTGCAATCCATCTCGATGTCTCACAATTGAATACATTTGACATGTCATACATGTTTCCACAAAGTGAGAAACATCTTTATGCATACCCTACCAGCAATATCTTTCTTTGATCTTTGCAAAAGTGCCCCAAAAACCTCTATGGCCAGCCCACAAGCTTTCATGAAATTCTTGCATAACATTTACTTGTGAAGCTTTATCACCCAAAACTCGCAGAGTCATACCCTATTTCGTTTTAGCATGTTTCCATAAGTATCCATCTTTTAAGAAAAATCCATAGGCTTTCCTCTTGATCTTCTTAAACTCCTCATATGACCATTCATCTCTATTTGTTAATGTATAGAGGTATTAACCAATTCTCAGCCACTCTTCTGCATATTTGTCTTCTAGGAACACTTCTACACAAGATACAAAACATCTAATGTGTGTACATGAGGATTATAAAGCTAATGATTGGAGTATTAATGTAAGTACAGAGATGGCTTTAAAAAGTTGGTTTGAATAGTGGAAATAGAAGGATTGATGAGGCTTGTCCTTTTGCTCTTGAGTGTCTTCTTGTTCTTCTTCTTCATGGTTTTTTTCTTCTTCAATAGTTGCTAGGTAGGCCTTCTGTGATATTTTCTTGGCATTAAAATTTTTTTCAATGTGTCCCACTCTTTTGCAAAAGTCACAGACAATGTCTTTCTTTCCTTTGTACTTGTTATTGACATAAAGAACTTATTCTTCCTTTGAAGTGCTTGCTTTCTCTTTACCTTTGAGCTTCTTTTCTTCCTCAAGGAGTGATGCTTTGATGTCTACCAGCTTTGGACTTGGAATATTCATTAGTGTGGTTGAGACATTACCAAATTCTAGCGGAAGACTCTTGAGTTAGACTCCAATGTATATACCTTATTCCATTTTTAAGCTAATCGCTACAAGTTGAGTTAGTAGACTTTTCATATAATTAAGGTGAGTTGCAAGGGATGTATTAGCCTTCATATCCAACTTGAAAAAATCAATTAACAATCCATATTTTTAAGATTTAGATTGGGCACCGAACTGTGTATCCAACTATTTACAAGTGGCATGAGACATATCACATGTGGATATAACTGTCACATCAAGCTCAAGTTTGATGATTGCTTGGGCTTTGTCATCATTTTTTTGCCACACTGCTACAAGAGAAACATCTTTGGGTTTCTTCTTTTGGCCACTGGTTATTGACCAAAGGCCCTTCTTTTGGGTTTCTTCTTTTGGCCATTGGCTATTGACCAAAGGCCCTTCTTTTGGGTTTCTTCTTTTGGCCACTGTTTATTGACCAAAGACCCTGCTTCATCATGATCAACTTGATTCTTGTTTGCCAAGTGTGGAAGCATGTTTCGTTAAAGCAACATTATAGTGAATCTTTCCCATACTAGATGGTAGGAGCAGAAGCAAAAAATCAACACCAAAAATCTCATATTGGACCAAAAAATGAGTTTCTTGGATGTATCAAGAGACACAAGTGCCAAGAAGCACTAATGAGTATCAAAAGATACTATGCTTGTTGAGCTTGATGTTAAACTTTGATGGTTGAATCTACCCCTCTGTGCTAATTTGATGTAGAAATCTTGTTGGAACTTCATTGCTACAATGGATTAGAGTGGCAGACACTTGAGTGAGCTGAGATAAGTGAGAAAATGGAGTGAAAAATGAGCTTGGGTGAAAATGGCTATGGCTGTCCTTTAGGGTTTCCTAGGCATGATTGGATTTTTTGACGTAGTAGCTCTCCCACAATGGACTATTTGAGCTCAAAACTTGTCAATAGAGAGCCCATAGCATTATCTTGAAAAGCCCTAAGGTAGTTGGATGAATCACGTTGGGTGTAGATGGTAGGAGTTGTATGATTAGTAGATGACCTAGTTTTGACAGTAAGTTCAAGCAGGTGCAATGATGGGCTACCAAAGGCTTAATGTCATGAATTGATATGATAGGGAGTTGCATCTAGAGAAAGAGAGAGTACCCCTAGAAGGAAGTTCAGTGCAATATGGCTTGTAAAGGGATATCCATGAGCTCTAAACATAGGTTGGTACTGGTGGCTATGGGAGACAAAGGAGGTAAAGTGAAACTGGAGTGAGAGATGAAGTCATTTGCTAAAGTTGAGCTAATGAGAGGTTGTGGGGAGATGAAGAAAAACTGAGCTAAGCTAAACTAAGCTCACCATGGTTTTGATACCATTTTGAGAAACATGAATTCTTGAGCAAGGTTCAGCTATGAAGGATGGAAGTCAATGACAAGAATCATGATGATTGAGACTAGACACACTAACTGTTACTCAAGTGAATTAGGTTCCAATATAGATTAGCTTGAACTCATAAACACAATCTTGAGTAGAGAAACACAAGACTGAAAGTATAAAGTACAATAGCATTACTCTATCAAATGATTGTCAAGTACACTCTTTTATAGTTGCAGGATGGTACCACTTTTCTCACTGTGCTTATAGGATAAAGGCAACTTCTTTTAAGTTGTTGTGTATCCCTTGCCCTATTTCTCCATACAAAGAGGCTATTTTAGGAGTGTGATGGCTTAAATATCAATAGTACAAAAGGAAATGAAAACAAGGAAAGAAGAAGATACACCAAGCATGTCAGGCAATGTTTTTTCTATAGTTATTGAAGCTACATTGGAAAAGAAGCTTGAATATCATGCACGACTAGGAGGACTTCCTAATGGTTGGCATGAAGAAACACATGAGGAATAAGAGGATGAATACTACCAAGAATTTCTAGAGTCATATAGGTTAGTAACCCAACTAAAGACAATATTAGAGAATCAAGGTTTCAAGTGGGTGACATCATGGCACATCACCAAACAAGGGAATAACCAAGCGATCTTAGAGTTTGGAGAAGCACAAGATAAAATTGAAGCACTAAATCAATCAAAATGCTTTTAGGAAACACAATTGTGGATCATAAATGAGCTCACACTAACACAACTTTAAGCACAAGTAGGGGAGATTGCCAAGATGAAAGAAGTTAGAAAGGGGGGCAAATGGGCAGTTCATTGAGGTGGTAAAGCCATCATACAAGAGTTAAAAAATCATAAGTGTTAGGCTATTTTAGGGTCATTATCTTATATAGTAACTCTCATGGCCTTAGTAGTTCATGTTTTTTTGTGTCATTAGAAGCCATGAAGTGGATTGTATATGGATCTTGAGTTTGTCATTTTGTTCTATGTGCCTTTAAGGCATCTTAGAGGACATTAATATCACAGTGGATTGCATATGGATCTTGAGTTTGTCATTTTGTTCTATGTGCCTTTAAGGCATCTTAGAGGACATTAATATCACACACACACACACACACACACACACTCTCTCTCTCTCTCTCTCTCTCTCTCTCTCTCTCTCTCTCTCTCTCTCTCTCTCTCTCTCTCTCTCTCTCTCTCTCTCTTCTTAGCATGCGATTGTAGGAGGTGTCCTTAGGGAAATACCTATGAACAAATAGATATTGTTTATCAAATGACTATGTTTAGAAAAATATCTACTACCAATATGCATGACGATCAGTTTGCCACTAAGTTCTAAGAGCATTGACAATCTCTGCTAGATGAAACCATAATATTTGGTTTAGTCATCTTAGAAGAATTACAAGCCATGTTTCTCCTCTCTTCCTTGCCTCTATCTTGGAGAGCCTTTATTACTACTCAAACCTCCACTAATAAACTCAAGCTTCAGCACTAATTCATAGAATCAAGCAAGAGAAAGTCATGAGAGATACTCTTTCTACTTCTTCTAATCAAGAATGCATGGCTCTAGCTGTAACGGCCTATAATCCTAAAAATCTTCACAAAAAAGCTCAACACCTTCATCAAAAGCCCAAGTTTTCTCCTTGGTCTAACTTCAAAGAAATTATTGGTAATCCTCAACATGAGCCCAACTCTTATCATTCATTTCAATCTCTATTCTTAACAAGAAACCCTCATTATCATCTCATATGTAATATTTGCAAAAAAAAAGGTCATATTGAAAAGGATTGTCGTAAAAAATATAGATTCAACAGACATCACTCAAAAGATCAAGCTCACTTTGTTAGCATGGGCAATTATGACATGGAAGAGTAACCAAAAACTATCATCAACCTAGCCACAAGTGTTTGGGCACCTTCTCCAAACTCTAAAGTAGAATATACATGGTTTCTAGACTCTAGAGCTACTCATCATATGACTTTTCATAAGGAATGGTCAGTCGACTTCAAAGAGATCTCCACTCCACTCAGTGTTGCCATGGGGGACAAAAGCATTCAACAAGCTCGTGGCTATGTCACCATTCAAGTGGAGCTTCCCTCCAATCACATAATCAAGGTACATAGAGTCTATTATGTTTCTAATCTCAAGAAAAATCTGTTGAGCATCAGTGAGTTCACCTCTCAATCCTCTCTCACTACTCACTTCTATAAATACCATTGCATCTTACACCTACTCTCACCTTCTCTCAAACTCTTCTACCCCAAACTAGGTTAGCTTTATACACTTGGGTATTCACTTCCACAACATTCTTCAAATGCTTTAGCTAACTCCAATTCACTCACAAGAACACCACAAAACACACTCCTATGGCACTCTAGACTTGGTCATGCTTCTCAAAATGTTCTCCAACAACTTATTCACAAGAAACTTGTTCACAGCCTTCCACCTTCCCTCTCTCAACTTCAATTTTTTCAAGCTTGTGCTCTGGGTAAATCTTCCTTACCCCAAATCTTACTCCATTATGGATGAACCTCTTCAATTAATACACTCAAACATTTGTGGTCCTATCAATCTTGCATCTCTCACTCGAGCAAAATATTTTATGGTGCTTATTGATGATTATTCAAGATATACTGTTGTATATTTTCTCACAAGGAAGTCACAAGTCTTCTCTAAGTTCCAAGAATATAAGGAAGTAGTTGAAAATAAGAACGAGTTATGAATCAAAGCTCTTCGTAGAGACAATGGAGGAGAATATACTTCAAATGAGTTCAAAGATTACTACAAAGACTTTGGCATTCAACATGAGCTTACCATCCCACATCATCCACAAAAAAATTGAGTTGTTGAATGCAAGAATCGTACTCTACTAAATGCTGCAAGAGCTATGCTATCACTACCTGTCTGGGAAAAGAATATTGGGAGGAAGCAACTGCTACATCAACATATCTTAAAAATAGGTTATACTCGAACTCTCTGCACAATAACACTCCTTATGGATAGTGGTTTGGTCACCCTCTTGACCTATCACATCTAAAGGTCTTTGGATGCATTGTCTTTCTTATCAACAAGGATCACAAATCCAAATTCTCTCCTAAATCCACATAATTTATTTTTATGAGATATGGTGAGCACCATGGTAACAAATCCTATCGATTTCATGATACAACAAGGTCTTTATTTATGGCAAAAGTGCCATATTTCATGAAATTTATCTTCTTCTCACAAGCTCTAATAACACACGCCCTTAATCTCTCACACTTTATCCCATTGTCCCAAATGTTAACACATTATCCAATTTTCCATTTGACATGGCTCAATCGGGACACACCATATCTTTTACAAAATCTTCTCTTTCTATTTCTCTCCATTCATGTTTTTCACCATTATCATCTCCCTTATCTCATTTAGACCAAGTCCAAATCATCTGTCACATATGGATACTCTCCAAATCTAATAAGATATAACCTTAATAACTTAGCTTACATAGCTCATCAGCAAAAAAAAGTCTGTAAACTGGCGCTTGATTCAGCAATGTCAATCACACCAGCTGAAGAGATGATAGTAGAAATGTCACCTTCTTTCCATGCCATATGCAGCAACTGCCACCATCACATTTGCTACAACTAGGTCACCTGGTTAGCAGCCATGTAAAAAAAAGGTGATGTTTAGTAGTCGCCCTACTATTTATCCACCTCAGCTATACACTCAGAATGATACTCTCTCTCTTCTTGAAATTTTTTAGCTCACTCTCCACAACTGAAGCTCTACTTAAACACAAACAAGCTCCTGTCCTTCCACTCCCACAAGTCCAATATCCTCAATCAAATTAAAATATTGTCAACAACTCCTCCTCTCAGAAACTAGCTCCATCATCTTCCACTGATGGACACAAACTTCAAAGGTCTGGTCGTATAGCATTAATGTCATCCACTTCAAGCAATTCTTCCCCTAATACTCTCATTGTACCACTCTTCTGCCTCCATCTACAACTTCCCGTTAATGCCCATTACTCTATTGAGATCTTCCAAATTTAACACTGATGAGGTACAGTCACAACCAGCTCCTTGCTTTAAAAGCTTACATGACCTTCATCTTCAAGCCAACATTGCCCTTGGACAAGCTCGAGATTTGCCTCCAATCAATATTCCCAAGCCACCAATCTGCCCTTTTGTCACTCAAGCACTTAAAAGTGATGAAGCCTCTCAATGGAAACCTACAATGCTCTTCTTCATAACAACACCTCAACATCGGTTCCCCTTCCTCGTGGAGAATCTGCAATCAGTTGCAAATGGGTACTTCGCACAAAGCTCAAACTAGATGGCTCTATTGATGACAAGTATGAAGCTTGACTTGTAGCTCATGGTTTCGAAGAAATTGAAGGCCTCCATTACGAAAGTACATTCTCTCTCGTACTATATTTATCCTTCTTATGGGTGTTACTCTCCATAGTTTCTCATTTCAAATTGATTCTTCACCATATTGATGTCAAAACTACCTTCTTACATGGTCACTTTAGAAGAGAAAATCTATATGTACCAACCACCAAACTTTGTTGATCTAAAATTTCCTACACATGTATGTTTACTGCATAAAACTATTTATGGCCTAAAATAGGCACCAAGGCAATGGTACACTCGTGTACATTCTCACTTAATACACCATGGATTTTTTTGAATAGAAACATAGGAATGGTGTATTCTCAAAATGGCTCCCTATGTAGTCTAACAATGGTAGGCAATGGTGGTCTAGCAACCATTAGTCTCTATTGTTGAGAATCAGCAATCACACTCAAACAGCCTCTTTGTATGGAGTCTCAGGGTCAAGGATATGCAGGCTAACTTATCCCATATGCACAATGGTGCCTACTGCAGTTTCCTACTTTCCTATAAAGCATTGTACTTGCTTCCTTTCTTAATGCAATGATAGTACTCTTTTCATTTCAGTAAAGTGTCAATGTCATTGTCCACATACACAAGATTGTGTTTATGAGTCCAAGTCTCAATCTTGGAACCTAATTCACTTGTGTAACAAACAGTGTCCTTTCCATCATGAGTCTACACTTCTTTTTCCATCCTCCATAGCTTCCATTTTTGCCATGCTCTAGATCCCGCATTTCTCACATGGTATCAGAGCCCAGTTGGGCATGGCATTGCTTGTCTAGCCTCTCTTGATTCCTTTCAACCTCAATCTAGCTCAATGTCAGCTCATGACTTCATCTCCCAACTCTACTCTCATTGAAGCTTCCATGGCAGCCATAGCCAGCAGCACCCTGTCAGATTGAGCTGCTTATATCTCACTCCATAGGTCAAATATCTTGGAGCTTCCTTCTGGAAAAGTATTCCCCAACTCACAAAGCTTCCCTGTATCACATCAATCCAGGACATTGGACCATCTGGAGCTCAACATTGTGAAAATCCTCAATCTCTACTCTGTGTCTGCCATAGCCACATAGGACCTACCTTACTTGGAGCTTCCATAACTCTTCAACCAGGCCATTTCAGCCCACGATTTCTTCTAGGGAGTTGTTCCTCTACTCAAGGCGCTTCATCTTGGCACAACAAATAACCACATTGGCAAGCTACAGCTCTGGCATTGCACAAATTCGACGTCGCTGCCCCAGACTGCGCCGATTCTGTTCATGCCCCCTGCGTGCTGCATACTGTCCACGATTTTGATGATTATGATAGGGCTTTGGTAGCCCATGAAATCAGCTTCCTAGGCATATAAAAATTTTTGAAAATGATCCACTGTAGCTCCTGTAATCAGCAAAAAACCAGGCCCCTGTCTCACAAACCCTAATTCCACCATAGCCAAAGCTTAAAAATCTTGACATTTTTCACTCTTTCTCTCACTGAAGTTATCAACAGTGATTTTAATCACTGAGCAATACTCTTTGAAGTTCATTAAAGTACTGTCACTCAGATCTGAAGGCATCAGCATCAAATCAAGAAGGGGAAGATCACTTGGATTTTAAAAGAGTAAAAGACTTTTGCAGATCTGGTATTCATTGACACTCAGTTAGTGTTTTTTAGCACTTGTGTCTCTCAACCAATTCTTCTGTTGCTCAAATCTAATAAGTCTGAAGTTGATTTGCTACTGTTCTCGTAAATCTAACATGGGCAAAGACTCTCCAAATGCTCGATTCAAAGGAGTCGGGTTTCACACCTGGCAAACCCGCATCAAGCTCATCTTGATGAAAAAGGGTCTCTGGGCCATCACAAATGGCAAAGAGAAGAAACCTCGGGACGCGTACCTTGCAACTACTTGGCAAAAGAATGATGACAGAGCTCAGGCCATTATCAAACTGGAGCTAGACGATAGTTATATCCACCATGTGGATAACTGTGAGACCTCACAGGATACATGGAAAAGACTTGACACCCTGTTCGGTGCACAATCTAAATCATCAAAGTATGGTCTCCTAATTGAATTCTTCAGGCTTGAAATGAAGTCCAGCACATCACTTGCCACACATCTTAATTACATGGAAGGACTCCTAACCCAACTTGCAGGAATCAACATTAAAATGGATGAAGATGTTTGCATTGGTGTTCTACTTAAGAGCTTGCCTCCTGAATATAATAATGTATCAACAACTTTAATCAACATGCCAAATCCTGAACTTGTTGATATCCAGACATCACTGTTAGAAGAAGAAAAGAAGCTAAAAACTAAAGAAGAACCAAGTACCTCTAGAGATGAGCATGCATTATATGTTGGCAACAGATACAAAGGCAAGAAGGATCAGCTCTTTTGTGACTTCTGCAAAAGGACCGAACACACGGAGAAGTTCTGCCACGCAAGAAAGAGATCCCAAAAGGCCTATCTAGTCGCAGTCAAAGAAGAAGAAGAAAATGGAGCAAATGAAGAAGAAGATGAAGATGAAGACCACCAGGATCGGAAGGACAAGACTCATCAGTCCTTGTACTCTCATAATTCTGATAGACTGTTTTAATATCCTTGTATTTTCCTTGCCCTAATGCTTCCTGCCATAAGCTTTGTAAACTCCTTATGTAACTTGGCATTACAGTCCCTGTACACTTTGTGAGGCCCCTGTTATAGCCTCTGGATGTCCACCATGTTTATGGTACCCACACTTAGCTTTTTTTGCGACAGCCTCTGGTGTTTTGCCATGTCTGTGGTATGCCCACACTTTGCAGGTGGTTCTCATTACAGCCTCTACACACTTTGTGCCTTTTCTAGTTGTGATTGAGGAGGGGTGTTGAGAATCAGCAATCACACTCAAACAGCCTCTTTGTATGGAGTCTCAGGTTCAAGGATATGCAGGCTAACTTATCCCATATGCACAATGGTGCCTACTGCAGTTTCCTACTTTCCTATAAAGCATTGTACTTGCTTCCTTTCTTAATGCAATGATAGTACTCTTTTCATTTCAGTAAAGTGTCAATGTCATTGTCCACATACACAAGATTGTGTTTATGAGTCCAAGTCTCAATCTTGGAACCTAATTCACTTGTGTAACAAACAGTGTCCTTTCCATCATGAGTCTACACTTCTTTTTCCATCCTCCATAGCTTCTGTTTTTGCCATGCTTTAGATCCCGCATTTCTCACATCTATGAGTCCTAATGGTAGCCATCATTTCTTGCCATTGTGGTCTAAAACCTTTAGGTCAACCTACTATTATAGCCCCATGGATAAGCTCTTTCAACATGATCCAACTTGCTTTGTGAAAATGGAAAGTTGCATAGTAGGGTGAAAAGAGAAATTTGCAAGTTAATGAGAAAGTCATGCTTGTTGTAAATCATGCTATTTCCATTTGAAAACATTACCTACATGTAATTTGTCCACCTGTTTGCTTGCAGGACACGTTTTAGCAGCCCATCAAGAAGAGAGTCTAGAAAGCTTGGCCCGGCACTCCCATGGAATGTTACGGGGTTTGCAATCTAGGACTTCCCGAGTTTGCCACGTAAGCGGAAGTATTTCGGCTATTCCCACTTAGGACAGTTTCCCTAATGGTAAAATTCCTAAAACGGCAGCTAGCATCGAACCCCAGGTGATGAACCACTTTATGCAAAAACGTCAAGTTCGAAGTGGATTCATGCTGCACTTGGTTCAAGGAGAATGAAAAATGAGAGGGATGCAAAGCTCGACCTCTCTGCCCATAAGGCATAGTCCCATTCTATTCCCCTAAAACATCATAAATCGAGATTCCAGTAACCTAAACTCTAGGTCAGCGTGGCCTGCTATCATTTCCTTCGAGAAGGGTTCCTTGCTGTCCATTTTTCTTTAGAAAAGTTCCCAGCCAACCGGGACCATGTTGGCCTCTTGTGCAGGGCCCGGAAGGCAAGGGAATTACGGCCAGAGCCCCCTGGCACCCATGCGTCCTCCTGCTCCAAGTAGCACCCAACGAAGGGACCTCTCACAGTGGGTTCGGTTCGGTCCACGTTCCCGGCGCGACTAACAACCCCCTTGGTTAGGGTCAGGCTGACAGTTGGGGGTGATGCTGCCTCTCCCTTCAGGCCTTCAACTTGAAGCATTAATTAACTTTCCATCTTTTAGTTCCTTGAGCAAACAATGCAAACAGTGCTCCTAAACTATTACAAGCACAATCAATCTAGTGGTCGTTTATTTGGCCAACTCCTAAGGAGTGAATCCTTCTCTCTGAATGCATCCAACATTCGATCCGGGATCAATTGCGACTTGGCAAGATCCCCAAGGTTTTGTTTGTTCACCCTTTTGTCCTTGGGTTAGTGCCATAACTTGTTGACCCAACTTAACCAACACCTTAGGTTTCATAAATTAACAGTACATCCAAGCGACCATGTCGCTCTAACTTGATCCTTTGCTTACCAAGAAAATACATAACTTCCCTTAACTTGGCAAATCAACCCAAGAAAGGTGATATAGAAGGATGACTACTCATCCTCTTGCAAGTTAGACTTGAGCTAGAACCTGCCAACCTCATTCCAAGGAATGGAAAATCCATCTTGTGATGAAACGACAAAGCCGTGCGATGTTGCAACTTGTTGCACAAGTGTCGCATCTATCCCATGGGATCATTTCACCCATTGAACGGCGTTTCCTAGTCAAGGAATTTTGTTTAGATAAGAAGCGGGGTTTAGGGTGTCTTCTTACCCAACCCAACCCTAATTGTACTAGGCCGACAACGTTCAGTCCTAGGGTTTCCAAACTCAATCCGAGTTTTAGCATTAGGTCCTTAGGCTAGAAACCCTAGATTGTTGTTTGCATGAGCGTCCAGTTGACACAAACATTCCGTGAATGTGGGTAAGACCTTTGGGTTTGAGGGTTTCGACTTGGCATGCGAGTATGATACTAGGCTGTATTTTTAAGGTGCCAAGCCCTAGCTACTACTTGAGGTGTTTATTGTATCGACTAGTTATGCCTATACGAATCCCTAACGGTTATAATATTACAAGTGATTTGGATAAAATGTTCTACTTGTCTTGCGACAAGAATGACCCTTTCCTAGAGATGATAAACTTGATCTAAAGGATAAAAATAGTTGCAAAATGTCACAATACATGTAAACATGCAGTTCATTGCTTCTATGCACCACAAGATCCGCAATAACCCTATCTTTTCTTGCTAAAGTCAAAATGCATGATAATTTGAAGAATAACTTACATAGGACCTACTAGGATTTACATCGAGGAATAATGCCTACAACCTTTTGTCTAAGCATTTGAGTTTCATGCTTTGATAAGCCATACAACCTTTCCTAAATGCAGCTCTTGATGAATGAATTTTTCGCATGTCGAATATGTAACATGCAACCCTTAGATACAACATTGTAAATGAAGTTCATGCAAGACTAAGGCTAGTGATGACTTAATCCATTTCCAAGCACCTTTTTCATGCAACTTACAAATCTGTGGTTCCATTCCCATACTATGCAATGGACGTTAACAATTCTTTCCATGCGAGACATAGCAAGGAAGTTGCAAAATACACTTTTTCTTTCACGATCAATCAAGGATGCACCTAATAATTTCAACATTTTAATGCTAGGTAATAGGCGCTTTAGGCTTGTCACTTTGAAATGTGCGAAAAGGCAACATGCTACTAAGCTCGTAAGATGGATAGGTAATTTACATTCATAGCATTGGAAATGCAAATAAACTAATTGCATGACATGCATTAATCTTGGTAAATGGTTTGAGTAGGCAATTTTCCCCCAAATGCATTTTAACTATGCTAGGTGAATTAGAAACATGCATAAGTGCTTCCCTTTCCATGAAAGTTAGTGTGCTTAATACATTACTTTTGCGTGGAATCAAAATTGTAAAACCTGGGCTTGTGGGCTCGGGGAGATGTCCACGTGTATGTTTGGGGAAGAGGCTCTCGCGATGCGCCTTGCATCTTCTTGGGAGCCATTGTTATGCAGCGTACTTTTGTTGCAGCAGCTTCCCTTGAGTTATACACGTGTCTCGAAGACTTACGGTCTGCGAATTTTCTCTCTTGCGCAGGATCAGGCCATTGGAAGCTTGGATCTTGAACCTCGGGAATGAGATGTATGCACAGGGCCTAACGAGGCTGGGATTTTTTCCCTCGAGGTCAATCCATGTGCACAAGGCTTGAGGCCTTGTCTTTAGAAGCTTCCAAGAAGCTTTTAGGAAGCTTCTGCTTCCCAGAACCACATGGGGAAAAAGGTAATGATTGAGGGGGGGATCATGGTGACAGGGACGAAGGGGTGGGATTATGATGTTGATGGCGAGGACGGTCGTGGCGGCGACTGCATCGGCAGCCTGGTGGCGGATTCGTGACGGCAGCATCGTTTTTGAGAGGCATATCCAATGGGAAAAGTTTTAATCCATGTTTCAATTTAAGAAATCATATGAGGAAGGGAAATAGAATGTTGTGGTGGCTAATGTATTGTTCACTGGGAAATTGAAGGTCTTACTAGTGCTCATAGTATATCATTATGAGTTAGATGAGATGAAAGATAGTATGTAGAAGATTTGTACTTCAATGGATTCTATGATCCACTACTAGATGCTAAAGACCATGAGCATTTTACTCTGTCAACAAGGGGAATTCTTACGATGCATAGTTTGTTAGGGCCAAGGTCATGATTATGGTCATGCACCTTTGTATGTAGGATAGACATAATATTCAAGACTTATTTCTCATTAGTCTCATTAGGTTTCTATATGCCACATACGTTGACCTTTCTAGGCCTGAAACATCTTTTTTAGCCTTACATAGAGCAAAATCAAGCCTCTAGGAAAGCTAGATGCCAACCCAATAAGCAACCCATGTAGTGCATAATTGTTCTCAACTAGAGCACCTTGAATCTCTTCCAACATGGTAAGTGGGGAGGTCCTCTAAGGGAAGGTACAAAACCTTTGTCTTGTTGACAATGGTCATGGATTGCAATGCTATTGAGATGTCCTCAAGCTCTTGAGTGCACCAACCATAAACCTCTTGATCCAAACCCTATGGCGCATATGGAGCCACTCTAAAACTCTCAAAATGGACCCATGTGAGCCGTAGGGGTCTGGTTTGCAAAATGACTTGTAGCCTACAACTACCTATTTTAGGCCAACCTCTCATTTCCTACCATTGTAAATCATGCTCTTTCCAGATGGGAACACTACTACCTGCAGGGTTGATACTTTTGTCTAGAAAGATAATCAAACTCTACGATATTTTCTTACTTTTTTCCTAAGTTTTCTAAGAATATTCAACATGAAAATTTCTTATCCATGTTTCAATCTTAGACAACTTATGTGGAAGGTTTAAAAAAATTAGTTCTAGGGAAATGACGGCCTTAGCAGTATCTATAGTATACCATTACAAGATAGATGAGATGAAAGACACAATATGCAAATGATTTAGACTTTATTGGAGTCTATGATCTGTTATTGGATGGTCAACACCATGAGCATTGTACTTCTAGAGAGGGAATTCTTATCATGACTAGTCGTTCATAACAACCAAGGTTATGATTGTGGCCATGCACCTTTAAATGTAGGAGAAACAATGGGGAGGTCATTTGAATCTCTTCCTAAATGCCACGTGGAGAGGAACTCTAAGACAAGGAAAAAACCTTTAACCTAGTGGAAATGATCATGGATTGCAATCATATTGAGAAGTCCTCATACACCTCTATTAAGTGTTGTCATATGCAAACATCTATACTGTGAACACCTTCCTTGTAGGTAAGGGTGCCCCCTTGAGAAGGCCATCCTCAACCTTCCTATATTAAGTAAGGTAATCCCCTTAAGAACAACAATATCCATACTGTAAAGATATTATTGTATAGAATACCATCATCAATCTTACTCTAAAGAGTGCACTTGTATGACCAATCTCCAAAGAACACATTTTGGATGATACATAAGAAAAAAATACCTAGAGCTGTTGGCCTAGACCGTATAGCATGCAAGGAGCCATTTTGATACTCCAAAATGGTTCCTTGCCTACCATTGTATCATCTGACTATATGCAAGCCAAAAAAACAATTTAAAGTCCATTGCATTGAACAAATAGGGAAGAGAGGCACCTCTAAAGTGTGCTTAACCTTTTCTATTGATGTTGATCAATCTTCCACTTTGAAGATGTCATAATTGCAATTTGACCCAATATAGTGCATGTATAAAGCATAAATCGTGTGAGCATGATGTCACAAGCCAAAGCCATGTGGCAAATGGTTGGTCATGAATTTTGGATGCCTGCACATATGGAAACACAGAATGATGAAATGTGGCAAATGACACTCCATAATTCTCACATCCATGGACATATGGCACTAACGTGACATGGATTCACATGTGTGATCCTAACATATATATTTTGTTCAACTTATGGTTTGGGATTCACTATCGCATTTCTACCTTCCTCTATATCATATTGTGCTATGTTGTGCAAAGTTTGAGGTGAGTGGTGGTGCATCTTTAGATCGACTTAATGCATTTTCAAGGCATAAACTTCATCCCTTGCAATTCCCACATTTTTGGGCTGGATTCTTGACAGATGATTGTTTATCCCAAGAAGTGCTTAAAAATAGCCAAAAATTTTGAATTTCAGGGAAAAAATAGACTTCATCGAAGGCGGTAGCTGCAATCAGTATGATTTTAAGCGATAATGCCCCAAAACTACTTTAAGGACCCACTGAGTGGTGGTTGGGGAATTTTCACAAATTTTTGGCATGTCAGATAGGACTTCAAAATATACCCAATAGTGGGGGACTTTGAGATGGTCGAGTAGAATTTTTAGAGGCTAAAATCGATGTCGGACGGGGAAATGGGAATGCCCAAGAGGCCAAGACGAAGAGGGCCAAGTGTAAAAGAGATTTGGGCCAAAAGGTGTGACCCTTGGGGGCCCCAACTGATTTTTGAAAAATTAGGAGGGGCTGCATTTTTTTGGCCATGGCGTGAAGGAAAAAGATGGCACCTTCTCTGCACGACGAATCTATGGAGGGAGACATGGAGAGGCTATGGGGGCTGAAGAACAACCCCCCCAACTGATGAGAGCAGTGGCCTTGTGATTATTTTCACTTCCTATCGCCATCTCTCGCACAAGCCATGATTGTCTAGATATGGAGGAAAAAAACCAGTCTTTCTCTCTCCTCCCTCTCTCTCCCCTTAAGAGGTAGTTCATGCCCATGAAAAAGAATGAAGACTGATTGAAGGATGCTTGCCCGACATGAACCAGATTGCTCCAAGATCAAGAGGAGGCTGAGAGGAGATGTTCAACATTGAATATTTTCTGTCGGTTGGTCCACTGGCAACCCGAAAAAATAAATTACAAAACCTGCAACACGCAACTAAGCGGCATGCCTCATTTTTACCAAGGAAATTTGCTTTTTGTTGATGTTTGATGGTCTAAATGAAATTCATATGGAACAAAAATTTGTTTGGAACAATTTTTTATTTATGATTGAGGGTTGTGCATAAAAAAATTGCAGACCCGTAATGATAAATAGTCTTAATAATTAAGTTATGTCTCGAAAAGTGTCTTTTTAGTGTAAAAATGAAGGATTTACTAGTTTCGGTGGGAAAAAGAGATGTGCATGGGATAAAATTCTAAGACAAAATTTTTTTAAGCTATCATAATTAGTCGCTAAACATAAATTTAAAAAAATATATTTTTATGCATAAATAAATAGAGAAAAATAGCTAAAAATGAAAAAAAATAAGATTTTCGCGTTACAAAAATCTAAAAAAGTATGATTCGTACTTGTGGATGTAAAAAAAAGTTAAGGCATGAATTTTGGCTTCAATTTTGGCTTTGTTTATATGTTATAGTTCATGGTTTTTCTCTGTTTTATGCAAAAAGTACATACAAAATAATACCCTACACCTATCCAATGTAGCATAACCTAAATGTTAGAGGGAAAGGGTGGGGTTAAGAGATTAAGAGGGCTGAGAGGCTTTGAATTTCTAAATTATTTGATTGTGAATTCCATTTAGAATTGCGATAATTTAGTTTAAGGGGCTAGTAGCACGAGAAATCGGTGCTAGTCCACATATCGAAGCATACGATTAGTGAAAATCATGAAAGGGCTGTTTTCCCACATCACAAAAAAACTGATTTGATGAATATTGTTTGTGCACTAGGATCATATGCACTATGCATGGCTCATGACATGGTATCGGTCCTGGATTGCATAGCAATTGTCTTCCTAGTATATGACTTATACGCTGAGTGGAAAGGAGCCTTTGCTGTAGGTTAGTTGTACGCTTTCCTTGGGACTATTTGGTGAGGATTTATATATTCTTGGATCTTACAAAACAAGAAAAGAGTGGAGTTTGTATGTTACGTCTTATATGTTAGAGCGACGCATCTTGGGGCCGATCCTCGAGGTTTAGGAGAGTCGCAATGGAGCCACGACAATCATCCAAGGGGGGATTCTTGATGTTTGTGTTACGAGGCACTATGCCTATATGTTATGGGATCTCCCTTTGAGGAGAAGGAAAGGTAGAGAGAAGGTAAACGTTGAACTACATATCAGCTACAAACGCATAATTAATTCTATCTAGTGTACATCGGTGTATTACAGACGCTCCTGGACTGCGAGGCCGTGTGGTGGGGTTTTCTATTGTGTGCATGAGGTCCTACTAGTGCCATAACCAATGCTGGCCCATTTTAGGTCCCATCAATTCTACCATGCGCTATAGGGCATTTTGCAATTGCAGAAATGCCTTTGTGCACATGGTCAATTTGTGATGTGATGAGATAGATTTATCATTTAACACAATATTAATGAGTTTGAGAATCTCCCAATTCCCATTTTTTCAAGTTATGAAAAATCCAAAGATTTGACCACATGTCCCAAACCTAAGGGAAATTCCCATATTCCTCAATATGGTGTTATTTAGAGGTCAGTGGAGAAGGTTGTCCCTATATGTCATGCAATAGCCAAGTGAAGGGACTTCTTATTGGGCCTTCTCTAGGTCATGCATTAGCTAGGTGAAGCAACTCATCAATAATTTCCTAGTCCAACCCTATCACACACTTAGCCATTGCAAGAACTCATCCTTGGGTCTGGGTCTTGAAAGGCTAATGAGTTAGATTCAAAATTGAGAGTTCAGTGAGACAAGGATTTTTCCTTGCATCTCTTCTTTTCTTATTTGTTGCAAAGGCCATCTACTCTTTTTGCAAGATATAGCTACAACTATTTGAGATATTAGACTTCCCATCCTAGAGTTTTAGGAGCTATTCGATGTAGAATTTGAAGGTGGCACATGTATTTAACTAGATGGGGATGAGAAGAATTTAACGACCTTTGTAGTTGTGATGGGGGCTATCTCTAGATAGGGGGAGTGATAGTAGAAAACCAAACTTTTCTAGCCACAATGTGGTACATAACTTCTTACTAGGCCTTCTCTCTTCCTAGGGATTATTGACCAAGATAGACAAAGAAATATTAGAAGTAAAGGCGCTTGTGCCTACAATGCTTGTGTATTACTACATTGATAGTACCCACACACCTATACACTACAAGTAGTGGGTGCCCATCATTGTTACTTCATTCTTTATTCTTTTAGTGACATTTGAATAAGGGAAGGTCAGTCACACATTGTGACTATTGGAGTTCTCACATCTTGACTCTCTCTCTCTCTCTCTCTCTCTCTCTCTCTCTCTCTCTCTCTCTCTCTCTCTCTCTCTCTCTCTCTCCATCCACCATAGCTCATTCCTCCATTGTTTCTACTTTCTCATGCTCTCACTTGAGATTCTCCCTTCAATTTCTATTAGAGATGATATCGAGGAGCTTCACTTGAGAATATCTACAGCTCATTGTTTCGAGCCATGGCTTCTTCCATTTGAGATAACCATTTCACTTTAGCTTGCTCCATGGTTGTTTGAGCTTACTTCAAGGCTTTCCAAAGGCTTTTGTGAGCACTAGTAAGTGCTTCTTACTCCTCACAAGTAGGAACACTAATAGCATAACCCTCCAATTAGCTTGGCATGATTTATACTTGATTTCTAGGCTATCTTCCATTTGAGATAACCATTTCACTTTAGCTTGCTCCATGGTTGTTTGAGCTTACTTCAAGGCTTTCCAAATGCTTTTGTGAGCACTAGTAAGTGCTTCTTACTCCTCACAAGTAGCAACACTAATAGCATAACCCTCCAATTAGGTTGGCATGATTTATACTTGATTTCTAGGCTATCTGCATAGCACATATGGGCAACCTCCTTGGTTCCTAGGACTCATTTGGCACTCTTGGACACTTGGAAAACCTCTAGCACCCTCCCCAAAATTGGCCACTTGAGTTTTGGAACTCTCAACCTCTATTACTTACTAAACTATATAAGAAACCTATTGTAATACAAGTTTGAGCAAGGTTTTGTTAGTCATTGGAGTTCACTCTGATCTCTACAATTGCCCATTTGTATTTGTATTGATGCTGGGATATTTGGCAAATGTCTTCAGATACTCTTGTCTTCATTTGATCTTCCATTGCTCAGTTTATACAAGTTATTTAACTACTCTAATACAATAGATAACAAGATTTTACATGCACTTTGCTAGGCAATCAGGTGGTTGCAACTTGTTTAGTGATAACCTCAATCCTTCTAACTTTGTATAAAATATTGTATTCCCATATAGGATATAGTGCCTAAATTTCTTTGTGGCAAAGACCATTCTTAGGCACAAAATTTTCATATATGTATAATTAATTTTGGATACACCCAATTTACAATTGGCAAACAAAATAAAGTGATATTGTTTCTCCTCCCATATTTGAGCTAAGCAACAACCACTAATACTATACATTGTGGTTGCTAAAAACACATAGAACATCTCACCTCTTTTGGGTGCTTTTAGGAGTAGCACTTTAGCCAATTCCAACTTCACATCCTCAAAAGATATTTTACATGTATCACTCTAAACAAATGAACAGTTGACGAATAATAAATTTGTTAATAGCAATGTCCTTTCAGTAAGTGTATTAATGAATTGTCAGTAATTTTTTACTATCCATAGGAAACTATAACTTCCTTGATTTTGATCTTTTTTGGATTAGTCCCAATTCCAACTGAACTACCACATGGCCCAATAGTAATTTGTAGGGCACCAAAAAGACACATTTCCTCATATTTAAAGCAATGAAAAATTGTATGCAACACTTAAATTATTTTTGCAAAACTATCAACTATCGTTCCCTACTAGTGGTTACCTCCATATCATCAATAAATACTTTTTGCTCTTCTCAAAAAATGTCACCAAAGGTTTTGTCAGTCATATGTTGCCAAGAACTAGGTGCATTACATAACATGAAGGCCATGACATGATACTCAAAGGTTACAAACATGGTTAAGAATATCATCTTTAGCTTTTCCTCCTCTACGATGGCCATTCAATTATAGGCGACAAAACTATTCATAAAGAAGTATATATCCCTACATGCTAATTGTTCTAGGATTTGAGCAATGAATGAAAATGCATAATAATCCTTATTTTTTATAAATTTGAGTTCTTTAAAATCAATGAAAAGCCTAATTTAATTATTATTATTATTCTTGATAATCTTTGGAAAACACCACTTCGTGTGTTGGATGGAAAATATCATGCCAACCTTACATAATTTCTATAAATCTTTAAATAACTCATCCTACATGCACCTCATTTTCTATCATGGACAAGTTGACTTCCCTCTTTCAAGGGATAGTATATATGGCTAGAATAGGGGGAATACCCCTCAATTCATCATAACTCCATGCAAATATATCACATCATTTCTGGATTAAGGACACATAGTCCTTCCTTTCTTCCATATTGAGTATAGACCCTAATTTGATCATTTTTGCAAATCATTCGACATACCAAGGTCTATCTCTATCACATCTACATCTCGGATTCTATCTTGAGCTTCTATAGTCTTGTTCAAAGTTACATGGTAAATGTTATCTATAGTAGACTCCTCTCTTGATTTATCACTCGACCAAGTCTGACCACGAAAAGGCCTCTCTAGCACATCCAATTCTGTTGAGGATATAGGTGCTCTCTCACTTTGAGGTGATTCTAGGAAAACATCGATTAGGACTTGTTTGGTACCTCTACCAAAGATTAAATGACCAGCCAATATGTTGACTTCATAGTCTAATTGCAAGATCTAGAACTTGCCTACTAATAGCACCAGGTATCTTGGCCACCCTACAAACTTAATGACCTGAAGTCCATGATGCATTCAATGTTAGTGATAGTTACATGGACTTTGATAACACAACCTTTCAGTTGTCTCAAACTATCATTATCCATCCTTAGAATTGTAGAGGCAACTTATTGGATCTCTAGTCCTAGCCTCTCCATCAATTTCAAGTTCCTAATGCTAATGGAAGATCATGTATCCAAAATGGCATGGTCCATCAACATAGTCTAGCACCCTTGGGCAATGTTTTTAAGAATGCTCAAATTAATCATCACAGACACAAGCTATACACATTTAATTGCAAAAGGTTTTTTATCTTCTAGAGAGAAATTGCTAGATCAAATTCTTGAAAGCTAGCAACATTCCTCTTTTCCCATCAAACCATCTGCTCTCTTGATCGCTTCACAATCTTAGGTACCTCTCTCTTGACCTTTACTTTCTTCTTTTTTGGCTCCTTATTCGGATCCACTTTGTCATTAGTAGCCTTCAAAGGGTCACCTTGCACATCAAGGGTAAGACTTTTTTACCCTTATCATTTGTTGAGTGCTGAAATGATATGTTTTTTTAGGCAAATTTTTTGTTGTTTTTGTTGTTTTGGTTGCTGAATGGTTGTTTTTGGTGATTGATTGTTTGAGTTTGAAGGTGTTTTGAAGTGTTTGGAATGGTTTGATTATGTTTGAAGGGTTTATGATGGTTTTTAATGGGGATATGTTGTTTTGTAAGATTCTGTGCTTTTGTTGTTCGAAAGTCCTGTTCTTCTGTTGTTATGTTGCTCTGTGGTCTATTATGTTAGTTTTTGTTGAGTGTTATGTTGGATGTATGGATGTTTTGGGAAGTGTTTTTGTCTTAAGAAAAGGATCAATGGAATCTCTATTCAAGATAATTGAAGTGAATAAGTAGCCAATGTAGATTCACAGAAGGTTACAGAAGGACATGGAATATAGAAGCTAGATCTCACAGGACACTATGGTGTCTCTGGTGCCTCTTTGCATCTGACACACCTTTTGGGAGGTGTATCCACAATCTAATGAGGATTATTGAGAGTGATTATTGATTATTTTAGTGAGGAGATAACGTATTATTGAGAGAGAGAGAGAGAGAGAGAGAGAGAGAGAGAGAGAGAGAGAGAGAGAGAGAGAGAGAGAGAGAGTCAGTTCTATGCTTAAAAACAATGTATCTACTATGAGAGATAGAGAAAGAACTATGAAGACAATGAAGATGAACGATATGTGATTGATTTCCATTCAAAAGTGGTGTATTCCTTTGTGTTCCTTATTCTATTGATGGATTCTATGAAGATGTTGAAGATTATGGTTGATTATATCAAATCCATGGGAGATATCTACTATGTTGCTGCGTGAAGATTTGTTGTTTTCATTATTTTGGTCATCTAAAGAATGAAATAAAAGCTTCTTGATGTTACAAGATAGATTTTCTTGCAGTAGAAACCCCTTTTCCTTGGTGTCTCTCTTGGGGCTCCATGTTTTTGGTGTGTAGCCGAGGAAACTTGCCATCAATAAGTATCAGAAGAGGCTAAAAATGAAGGAAATGACATTGCCGAGAAAAGGAGAATTTAATGGATCCTTGCAAAGTTCCTTCTTCCACTAAAGAGTTGGAGATTATTATTTCCAAAGCCACTTTCTACAAGAAGTTCATCCCACAATGGTGGAAACATATTACCATCATGATGTAAGCTCTATGTGATGGCCTATTTCCTCTTTCTATTGAGGCAACATAGACGTGTATCTTGGTGGAAAATTGTTTGGAAGAGAAGAAACAAAGGGAATGACCATTCATGGTAGATTTGGCATTCATTGAGAAGTTTCTAGACATCATTAAGTGGGAGATTGTGAAGAAGCTTCAGGAATCGTGGTCAGTGGAAGTTCACGAAAACAAGAAGGAAAAGAGTTGAAATTTGTTTGTGGATGCTCAACATCAAGATACGTGGGATGCTTGGTGTTCTGACAACCTTTTGTTTGTCCGATTAGCAACCCACTAGAAGTTGGTAGACTGAGTGTTTTTCACAACATACACTATTGAAACCCTCAGAAGCTGGCATTATTATAATGATGGCACAACAACGATCTTAAGAAGAATGAGTTTTGATACTTTCAAAATGGAATATCTCCCCCTTTGTAGTGGTTTGAAAGCTGAATTCAGAGATGTTGAAAAGAAGGAAGTAGAAGAGATATTGGCCAGAGAATCCTCCACAAACTAAAGCCCTTCTCTGATTCTACTATGTTGAGTATAGACTAACAGGTTGGAGTCAACCCCTTGATGAATGATGCAATCAAGAGGCAAGCGTTAGAACAAGTCTAGAGATACGTGAGAAGAGAGAAGGCAAGAATCAAGGCTGAGAACGAGCTTGCAGTAGAAGCCTCTTTTGATGCCCTAAAGGCACTCTTTATAGAAGTCCCCATGATGACTCAAGGTCCCCTTCCTAGTCAGATTCGTCCTAGAAATATTGATGATAGGCCATCAAATGTAGTCCCATTGCCAATTTTTAAGGGAGAGTACAATGAAGACCCTAATCTTCATGTAGTAGAGTTTATGGTAGCATGTGTGGCTAACAACGCCATAAACCCTGAGCATTGGTTAGCAATATTCCCCGCTACTTTCAAGGGCATGACATTTCAATTGTATGAGAGACAAGAAGCAAGAACTTTTGGCACATGGGACGAACTGAAGTTGGCCATCCTCACTAAATTTAGGCATGAAGGTTTTGAAGAGTGGATGCGAGAGGAGTTCATAAACTTAATTTAGTCCTTTGAAAAAAGAGTAGAAGCTTATGTCTCATGAATGGAATCCATCCTGAAGGGATGGACTAACCATCATTTGGACAATGGTATCTAGAAAGGAGTGTTCCTTAGAGGCCTACAACCAAAAGCTTACAAGTTCATGGAATTGAGAAAACTAGTCAATCTGCAAGCTATAGTGGAAGGTGCAAGATTGTATGACAAAGTTGAAGCAAGGTTGTCAATGGCTCCAAGAAGAGGAGTCTTACCTCCTTCCATGCCAAGAATGGTATACCCACCAAATGCAGTCCTAGGGACAATTCCCTATCCCTATCCCCACATGCAAAGAGTGCCGCAGTACAGTGCACCTAATCCACAGTGGTCGATGCATACGACAGTGCCTCAAATGATGGTTCAACCACAACAATAGTGGCCTCAAACAGTTCCTCCAATGGTGACTCAACAACAATGGAACCCTACCAACTCGAATCAACAACCCCAAGTCTCAAGAGGAGCTCTGAATCAGAATTAGAATAGAGGACCCTCTGGATCAACCCAACCAGTGTATGCAGTAATTACATAAGCTTCCCAAAACCCTACCACAAGTACTTTAGGAGGTGAAAATCTGAAGGACTACTTATCCAACTTAGTCTCGCAAGTATCAAGAAAGAGCTTATGGATATGATTTCAGAGCAGCTACAGACACTGAAGGTGAATACCACCAATATATCCACTCTTGCGGGAGGTGGGAGAGATATGATGCATTCTAATACATGGTGTAGAAAGTGCCATCAAGCAGGACATTTAGCCAACCATTGAATGTACCTAAAAACCAACCATTCCTGGAGCCTTCTGTTCATACTCTTTGCGGAAGAACCATACAGAGGATATTTGCTCTCTGAAAGATATGTACAAACAAAGACAAAAAGATGAAAATGCAAGATTCAACTTGCTAGAATCCAAAATGAAAATACAGGACATTCGACCAAAGCCTAGAGAGTTTGGCCCTAATTTTGGTCCAAGGAGGTTTCCCTCTCAAAGCTACAGAGGACAACAGTCTAGTGGTGGTTAGAGATTAGAGGTGGAATGTTAGAGGTGTGGAGAAAATGGTCATATCTCCCTGAATTGTCCAAACCCTCGAAGCTCTATAGATTACAAGCCCTTATGCAACCAATGCAAAGGAAAAGGCCACACTACAAAGGATTGTCCAAGTCCAGCCCCTGTCAAGGCCAATGCCACTGATAGCCAGTAGAAGGCACAAGAGCCTACCTCCAATTTGGTAGAGTTGAAAGTTGTCACTATCACATGCGCCAAGAAGAAGGAACTAGTTGTCCAGATAGAGAAGAACTCCCCTGCCAAGACTATGAAGTTCAACTTGCCAACAAAGGGATAGAGTAGTACATGAGAGAACAATGCAGTGATACAGGGAGCTATAGAGACAGTTGCAAAGGCAGGACCCGAGGTCCAGGAGATAGACGATACAGAAGCACCTCCAAAAACAAAGGAAGTGCTGATGCTGCCATTGCTAGAAGAAAAAAGGAAAGATGAAAATGGGTGTAGCCTCATTCCCCAGCAGGTTGGAGAAGCCTGTAGATCCTATCAAAGAATATGACTTGGTCAAAGACCTAGACACCTTTAAACCAAACCTAACATTCCGACAATTGCTAATACTATCTCCCAATTACCAAAAAGGATTCAAAAGCATCTTGACTCGAAGACGTAGATTAAGGATTGATCCCTCAACATCAACCAAGATAAATAAGGCCCTAGAGCCTGTAAAAGAAGTGGATGTAGCCAACGCCTTCCTAGATCCTGGTACCCTAGAGACTGGCATGTGGATTGAAGGTTGCTTCATTGTAGATGCACTAATCGATGGGGGCTCATCAGTTAATATCATGATGGATGTGACAATGAAGGACCTAGGCCTATAAGGTATGCAACCTACACAGTGGTTTATTAGACTGGAAAACTAGAGAAAAATCAAGCCTTTGGGCATTCTCCCCTATGTGAAAACAATAGTGGCAGGAAAAGATTACTAGCTGACCTATCTAGTGGTGAAACCAAATTCTTATGGGACCTCATACCCTCTGCTACTGGGGAGACCATGGCTTTTTGAAGCTAGAGCAAGGATGGATTGGTTCTGACCTTAGGTAGAGGACCCAAAAAAGTGGTGCTAAAGTTATATGACTTGTAGAAAGGTAATGGTTCTACCTCTATGAAAGTCTTATTAGACTCCTCCAATGAGGGTATAGATGGTACATCAACAGAAGAAGAAGTTGTCAAATAGATCTTTCCCAAGAAAACAGAGGCACAGTCCCTAACAGTGGGCACTGTAGGCCAACTTCCTCAAGATGCAAAGTCCTTGTCAATGGGTGAATACTTCCTACCTAAACCAAAAACTACTTCTGAAATTACCCCTGACAGTGAAATAGAGGCATGGATGTACTACTCTCCCTACTACATGGCCGAAGCAAAGCTAGAGACAGAGGCAGAATATGAAGCAGAGAACCTGTTCTTCTCTTATAGAGCTCCTATAGAGACAGAGACAGAGATAGAGATAGAGACAAAATCCGAGGAGGACAGAGATGACAGTGAAGAAGAAGATTACGAAAGTGAAATGGAAGAATCTATCCCACTCGAAGAGGATACATATGAAGAGGACATCCCAAAAGCACGAGAAGCAGAAGAGCTCTTGGGACAGCATGATGATGGTATCGTTTGGTCTGGTAAATGGATCTTCTCATATGCAAAATCTTTATAAGAAATGGATTAAGAAGAACATGTTGTCTTTCAGTAGTGGCTCTTTCCACCCTCACCCACCCTTGCCAAGAAAAGATGATGATGATGCCCCTTGCCAACTAGCACCAGTCCCACGACTCCAATAGAGATCAGAGGCTCCTTGTTATGTAGCGTTCCTAGATACATCATCAGAAGATGAGTCTTCAAGTCAAGAGGTAACTAATTTTCAAACCAAACCCGAAACGACTCTAATCCCATTTCAACATCCCAAGGAGCAATCCAAGTCTCCACCGAACGAAGAAGTTGGTTCTAGTGGAACATCAGATGAGGAGATCACTGTCTTGAAGGAGTCGGATTTGTACCCAAAAGCGGTCCGTGGGACCTTCATCCATGAAGTAGAAGGAGTAAGAGAGTCAACTTTTGTGGATGCAGATGGATCTGAATGCCATCTGAAGGTGGGTAGTAGCCTGCAAGAAGAGGAACTATCGATCTTGCATAACTTAGTGAAAGAGAATTTGGATGTATTTGCATGGTCCTATAAATATTTGAGGGGGATTGATCCCACAATATGTCAACATCATATTGATCTAGAGCTTGATTCTAAGCCTGTATGGCAACGATAGAGGCGAATGAATCCAAATTATTCAACCTTCGAGAAAGTAGAGCTGCTCAAGCTTCTAGAAGTCGAGTTCATCTATCTAGTGGCCAACAGTGAATGGACCTCACCCATCATGGTCGTACCCAAAAAGAATGGAAAATTGAGAATATGTGTGGATTTTCACAAGTTGAATTCCAAGACAAAGAAGGACTACTTTCCTATCCCTTTCACAAATCAACTATTGGACACAGTGGTAGGCCATGAGCTTTATTCCCTTTTGGATGGATTCAATGGATATAACCAAGTGCAAATAGCAGAAGAAGATTATTCCAAGACAACTTTCACCATAGAGTGGGGGACCTATGCTTATAGAGTGATGTTGTTTGGTATCTGCAATGCCCCTGCTACCTTCCACTGAGTGATGATGGCCGCTTTCCAAAATCATCTTTCACGACTTTATTAAGGTATATTTGGATAATTTATGTGTTTATAGTTTGATCCTTAAACATTGGGGACATTTGGAGCAATGCTTTGATCAATGTCGGAGTATGGGATCTCCCTCGACCCTGACAAATGCATATTTGGAGTCTCTTCTAGAGTTCTATTGGGCCACATTGTCTTTGCACAAGGGATAGCAACAAACCTTGCAAAGATTGAGAAGATTGCAGCTTTGATAGCACCAAACAACCTCAAACAGTTATGATCATTTCTTGGCCATGTGGGATACTATAGAAGGTTCATAGCCGACTTTGCAACGAAGGCAGCCCCTTTGCATAAGTTTTTGAGGAAAGATGCAGAGTTTATTTGGACAGGAGATTGTGACAAGGCCTTCAACACTTTGAAGCAGTGCTTGATTGAGACACCCATCCTGCAACCGCCTGATTGGACGAAGGAGTTTCACGTGCACACTAATGCATCTATTGAAGGCTTAGGCGTAGTCCTATGCCAAAAGGGCTCCTCGAAGCTGGATCAGCCCATTTACTATGCAAGCTAAAAAGTCAATGATAGAGAGCAGAACTACATAGTGACAAAGCTGGAGTGCTTGGCAATGGTGTTTGCTCTTGAGAAGTTCTGCCACTACCTGCTATCTACTCACTCAAAATTCTATGTGGATCATGAGGCCCTGTCCTTCCTGATGAACAAAGCAGATGTGAAGGGAAGAATGATGATATGGCTTCTTCTATTCCAAGAGTTTGTCTTCGAGGTAATCACCAAACCTGGTTGCTCCAATGTTTAGGCCGATCATCTGTCGCGTATCTTGCAGACTGCAAAAGAGAAGCCGGATGATCTGGACCTCCCAGATGCTTCTCTGTTTCTGGTTGATACTATAACTCCCTGGTATGCAGACATTGTTAACTTGCTAGCAACCCAACAGTACCCTCTTGACATCTCTAGTCAGGAAAGGAAGAAGCTTCTGTTAGAATCATCCCCCTACACCTTGCTAGCAATCCAACAATACCCTCTTGGCATCTCTAGTCGGGAAAGGAAGAAGCTTCTGTTAGAATCATCCCCCTACACCTTGCTAGGCGGTGCGTTGTACAAGAGAGGAAAAGATGAAGTACTCAGACGATGTGTTGCAGGTGACAAAATTGGGATTTTTCTGAAGGCTTGCCATGACAAACTATGTGGAGGCCACTTTTCTAGAGAAGCCACAGCCAGGAAGGCTCTACTTGTAGGATATTGGTGGTCGACCCTCCACGAGGATGCCTATGACTATTGTAAGCGATGTGATGCTTGTTAGTGAATGGGGAGACCCACCAAAACAAGTGCCATGCCACTGCAACCTGTTCTTCCCTTAAAGCTGTTCGAGAAGTGGGGGATTGATTTCATGGGTCCCATTGATCGCCTACCAGACGAAAGTAGAACAGATACATCTTGGTATGTATGGACTATGTCACAAAGTGGTGTGAAGCCAAAGCTCTAAAGTGGGATGATGACAACAACGTAGCCCTATTCATGTATGAGAATATTATTACCCATTTTGGCAGTCCCCTCGAGCTGGTAAGTGATAGAGGTACTCATTTCCTTAATAAGATCATGGAAGAGTTGACGAAACTGTATAAGATCCGCCATCGCAAGTCCACTCCTTACTATACCAGAGCCAATGGCCAAGTTGAAGTCACCAACCGCATTCTCTGCTGCTTGATCTTGACAAGAAAGATTGCTGCACATTGTCGTGATTGGGACGATCAACTTACAGAGGCTCTTTGGGTATACAAAACCTCCCATAAGGCTGCTACAGGACAAACTCCTTTCTAACTCGTGTATGGTACCGACGCTGTCTTCCTTGTTGAATTGGAGTTGCCCTCTCTGCGAGTGGCTATCAAAGAGCACTTGGGAGATGACGAGTCCTTGCAACACCATCTCTTGTACTTGGAATGTTTAGACGAGATTCGGAAAATGGCCCTATAGTGCATGGAAACCTCCACTCAAGTGCAATGTAAGGCCTATCATGACAGCTTTATCAAGCACAAGGAGTTCAAAGAAGGTGATCTTGTCCTGGTCTATGATTCGAGATTTGGCAAGTTTCCTAGCAAGCTTCGACAATGCTAGATGGGTCCCTACACGGTACTTACTGTCAACCCAAATGGCTCTATCCAAGTGCAAGCTATCGATGCCTCTGATGATCCTTTTTTTATCAATGGCTATCATTTGAAGAAGTACTTCCCTCCCTGGGGATCTTGACAATCACATCAACCTACCCTTTTCCTTTTGGGCATTGCACTGTCCTTCTCCTTGTACTTCTGATAGCCCTTATGATCTTCCTCATGAGGCGATCTCGTTCTGCTAGCCCCTCATAGATAGCTCTCAATCTTAGTTTGTTCTCTTCTTGTCTGATCCAACAACAGTGGCGAGGTTGGTCCTGACACATGGTATTTCTACCATTATTTTTATTTTTATTTTTTTAAAAGAAAAAAAGAAAATAAAATAAAACAAACAAACTATTATGGGAGAAAAGGAAGAAATTCCCTGTCATAGTAGGCCTCGTTGCAAGAAAAGGTGGAAACACCCTTGGGCAGGAAGCTGACTGTGTAAAAGGTGGTAACACCCCGTAGTTCAGAATAGCTGATTCATCAGCAGAACCTTTTCACAATAAATTTGAAGCCACCTCCCTTGGTGCATTATCTCTGCAATATCAGTCCGTGAGCCCTCCTTTACAAACGATCTTTCATATAAATCATTGAAGTACCCGACGTGTTAGTTACCTCCCTGGGTACGCATCATCTTCAACACTCTAGTAGCAACAACAGATGATGAGATCTTGATCCACAACCCCTTGAGTGATGCGAGCTTTCATCTTAACCGGATGGGGATATAAGTATGGCTGCTCTCTGTATTTATCAAATGTGAGTGAAATAGAGGGTGGAATGAGTGACCCGTCCTTGCCCTTTATATTCAACAGAGAGGTGCGATGTGTGAATGGAGTGTTGCATGCACGAGTTGGGCCTCTCAATGCACAATGCATGATATGTTCTTATGCAATGCACCATAAGGTTCCTTGGCCTTCCTTCTTGACCTATATGCCGGCACAGGGCGGGATGCACAATTGTACCATCACATGTGCACAAGGCATATAACCTCTGCACAAGTGAGAGTGAGGAATACATCAATGGGTTGCCCTATTGTATCTATGACTAGAGCGTGAGATAGAGGGGAGGTTGAGTGTGACTGGTGTTTCCTGAATCAATTATTGAGAGGTGAGGATTGAGCGACGTTACAACAATTGGAGTCAAGTACGTTCTCGTTTCCCTATGCACCCACGGGATGGGTCTCTGCCATTAGCACAGGACACATCACTCTGTTATATACACTGCACATTGCAAGGCTCCCTGGCCTTCCTGCTTGCACCTATGCAAGACGGGTTGGACGCACCGATGCACCATCAACTGTGCACCCTTGCATACTTCCTCTGCACCACCCTCTTGTCGATTCCTAAATCGAGTGTGATATCTGGGTTTCCATCAATATTACCTCACGTGATGTCAGTTATGGGGCGAGTGACTATTCTCTCATCCCATATGAGTGCCCTGAGTTGAGTGACTATCCTTAGTCAACGACACCTACCCCGATAGGTTTTATCAACCAGCTACCTTCGTGGGTGCTGTTATATGGTCCTTATCATGCTGGCAAAATGCTAAAGCGAGTCATAGTACCGCTTGCAGCCGACTCCAACCCTTTTGTAGCAGTGATGATTTCTTTGACCATACGAAAAATGAGATAAGTTTTTCTAACCCTATCCTTGTGATTGCAAGTGTATGTTATGTGTTAAGTGTGGGGATGTCAGAGTCCTTTCGTTGCCGAGTCATAGGCTATATTGATACATCTAACTCTGTCTGTTAAGGTTTTACGTGCGGGGACATGTCCGTGCATGTCTATGATGCATACCCCCTATATATTCCTCAATTTAATCATGCATGTATGCCATGACCCGATTTTACCCTGATGGGGTCCCTTCCCCACCCACCCGTGCATGTTCAACCCACCCTTGAGGCCATTTCTTCTCTTTTTTCCTTTATCCGTTGTTGTGACATTTTTTTATGTGAACGCATTCTACATTCACCAAAATCCACATCCAACATTACAGCATTGTTCATCCCTTCGACTTGACCATTTTTCCTTTTTACCAACCCCTGTTCCGCCCGACGGTTCTTGAGTTATTACTTTTTCAAGTATTTCCTGTAAATTGAATGGTTTTCCATGTGAGTGCACCTTTATTGTTTCGGAACAACAATCTAACATGCAAGCCTTGACCATCCCCTCCCCCTTGACATTTTTCCTTATCGGATATTAATTTTTTCAGGTTTTCAGGACCTTTTCGTGCATATTTTTTACATTTTATTCATGTGAACATACCCATTTTCATCGAAATTCCAGTTTAATTTGATAGCCCTGTCTAGCCAAACTTTCCCCCTTGTTTTCTTTTTTCTCCCCCCTATTTCGCTTGTTGGATTTTCAGTTATTAAAATTTTCATGCATTTTCGGGTGTCTTTTTTGTGTTTTTGCCATGTGAACCCCTCCTATTTCCCCCGAAACTATGTGTTGATGTGACAGCCTTGTGAATTTCCTTCTCACGATCATTTTCTCTTTTTACTACCCTTCGTTCTGGCAATCAATTCTTCTTGTATTAACTTTCGAGCCCATTTTTGGGGCTGATTTTACATTTTTTCCATGTGAACACGTCCTATCTCTGTCGGAATTGTATTTTGACATGATCGTTTGTTGGGCACATTATTTTGCACATTATTCCTTCTTTCTGCCCTCATTCTAGTGTGAAAATTTTTTGATATTCATCCTCGTATGTGTTTTTCAAGCCATTTTTCACCTTTTTTCCATGTGAACGTCATGCTTTCAGCCCGGAACTCGTGTCGCATTTTTCAATCATCTTTCCTTTATCTAAGGGCACATTTTTTCTTTTTATGGTCTTTCATTCTAAGGTACGATTTATATTTTATTCATTTTTCTTTCTCTTGGCGTGTTGTTGCGTCTCTCGCCTCATGCGTGCACGCGCACGTTTTCGTGTTTAAACGCCTCGAGCGGCCCTCATGGCATCTCCGATTCACATGTCAACGTCCCTACCCTATTAAGTCCCCCATTGCAAATTTGTTTTTCCCTAGCCCCGCGCATGTGCGTGGGACTCATGTGAGCCTCTTCTCCTTTTCAATTTTTCTTTATTAAAAACCTTCTTTTTAAAATTTAACGCAAAAACCAATTTTAAAATAAACAAACAATTAACCAATTTTTTAATTATTTAATTGAATTTAATTTTTATTTTAAAAGTAAATTCCCTCCCAACCACCCGCGTCCCAACCCCCTCTCTCTCCTCTTCTTTCTTCTTCTTTCTTTCTTTCTTTCTTTTATTTTTCTCTCTTCCCCTCTTTCTCTCTCCCCGACCATCTCTACCCCTCCCCTCTCACCTCTCCCCTTCCCCCTTCCATCTCCCTCTCTATTTCTTCTCCCTTTTCTTCTCCACTCCCTCCTTCTCCCACCGCCAGGCCACGTGCCTTGGCAGCTGCCCTACCCACAACGCCTGGACACCGCCATGTCCCTTGCTTGCTGCTGCCGGGTCGGACTGCGCCCATGCCCAATCGTGATGTCTGCCGCCCTGGGCTGCCGCATGTCGCCTCTGCCACACCGTTGGAAGTCGCCACTGCCCCATGCCAGACCTCGCCATCGACCGCCTTCTTTGCCACCTCTCACACTCCCCCTACCACTACACTCCCTTCCCTCCTCCCCCTCCGACCTTTAGCAATCCAACTTGTTGGTGTGGTGGTTTCAGCAGTTCACAGGCAGTTACAATCGTTAGCAGTTGTTCGTATGCAGTGATGAGTACTTCCAATCTCTCAAAAAACCCTAACAACACATTAAAACATTCAAAAATTCATTAAAATTCAATTAAAATCCAAAAAAGTACAAAAAATTTCATGAACAATCTCCAATATTTTTACAAACAATTGAAATATTTTTCAAACTAGAAACCTTAGAAAAAAATTATAGAAAACTCAAAACTTCAAAATTCTTTTCAAAATCATGCAAAAATGGACAAAATTAATTAACAATTAATAAAAATGATGATATAATTTTTGAAAAAAATTCAAGAATTTCCACAAACTCCCTTGTACATGTTGAAAATATTTTTCCAATTGCAAATGCTTCCTTAATTGGCCAAAGCATTATTTGAAAACAAAACCCTTATTATGATGCTAGAATTCTCAAAAAATTCATTTTAAATCCCAAAAATGAGATTAACAATGTGAATTAAATTTGATTACCTTTTAACACTTGATGCTCATGAATGGTTTGCTGAAATTTCATGTTCACATTCTTTTAATAATAATAAAAACACCAAAACATACTATTCAAAAAACAAAAACAAAACAAAATACAACCACAAATATTCCGTACATTGATATTTATACCCCGATATGTTTTCTCATTTGGATTGATGTTTCCATGCACATCAACATGAAACTAACATATTTTTCCTTCATTTTTTAAAATGAATTTTTTTCATTTTAAAAGGAAAAAAACTAAAAACTAAAAAAAATCATAACCATAAATCCCAATCAATTCAACATTCCAACATATCCATCTTTTTTTTTTTGTCATGCGTATCATTTGTTTTATTATTTTGGTCAATGTGTTAGTTGTTTTTTCATTTTTCTGTACAACAAGACAACTAGTTTTAGTAAACCTTTTGTCCATTTTGTGGAATATTTGTGGATTGCGCCTTTTCTTTTTCGAGCACGTCATCTCAGAATTCGCAGACAGCCCTACACATTGCCAGGTTTTTCCTCTTTTTCCCTCTCTCATGTTGCACTATAACACACATTTCATTGTAATAAAAATCAACTAACCATTGCACACACCAAATTAACAGAATGCACATCATAACTTTGTAAATAAAATGAACCGTATGTTAATTGTAAAAGGAACCCCACTGTTGCATGAGAAATTTGGCATAATAACCCACATAATTTTCTAAAAATTAATTCACAGGGGCATGTGCACATGCGTTTTGGACACATTAAATTGTAATTAATGTGAACCCCCCAAAGTCACACATGCATGCACTTAAGTGCCACACATCATGTAATTGTAACAATGAACTGCATCAATAGAGACCAAGTCAAGTCAAGTCGTGTCAAGTCTAAGAGGGGCTGGGCTACGTTTGCGACTCACCATGCATTAATGGATTGAATTAACAATGAACTATGCTTAATTGTTCATCTAATAAAAATGAGTCGTTAGACATTGGTCTGATCGGTGCTCATTATATTTTCAGTCAAAGTCTTTGGTTCAGTCATGATTTTTTGAGTCAATGTCTGGGATACGGTGTGGTTGAGTTTTGTTCTTTTTGAGTGCTTGTCTACAGGGTTTTGGGTGCCTGATTGTATTGCATATCACCAAGCTTTCGATCGCATATATGCATAGGTCAAGTCAAATTGTCCATAGGATGTGGTTTGTTTGGGGTGGTTTGGTTTGCTCAGTCTTGTCCTCAGTGTATTTCCTATTGATAGTTTCAGTGGAGGTTTTGTTTGTGGGTTTTGCAGGTTTTCTCTTTGTCTTTCTAGTTTTGTGTGTGTGGGTTTTTTTGGCTATAGTTTGAATGGCACCTATTTCTACCCCTCCGATTGTGGTACAACATGTTCCCCTCGCAATTCATGATTATTTCTTCCTTTTAGAGGTGGATTGCATCCGGTAGGCCTCCGACCATTTGTTGCCCTCACATTGCCGTCTGTGGATGAGAAAATTGTTACTCCTTGGCTTCTTATAAAAAATAGTCTATTCTGGTTTATAGCCGCACCTTCTATTTATCTATAGCTAATATCAATGAAGCACTGTGCTTGCCCATTTCTACTTCATTTGTGCCTAGCGGTAACCAATTACTCACTGCTAAAGAGATTGTTACGTTAATGAAGAAGGAAACTTATACCCCCTTGCTCCTTAACTAGCTCATTAATAGTTTAGGGGTATCTGTTGCCCATATCTCTTCTCCCATTTGGAAGCATCTATGGTAGTTCCTCCAGGACCGGTTTATGTCGAGCAAGTCTATATCCAAGTATTAGTCCAAAGAACTATTCACAGCTTCTGTGAAGATTCTAGAGGGTGCTAAGTTCAATTGGGAAGGCTTCCTATTATCCAAGATGGATCAACATTTCCAGCAAGTACGAAAGGTTTTAAACAGTAATGTCTCCTATGGTGCCTTATTAGAGAGGATCCTTACTTTTTCACCTCCTCCTAGTGGTGTTCTAGTGCACGATGTGCTCCTTTACTAGTGCAGCCTACATCTTCAGTTCCTTCTCCTCGACCTAGGCAAAAATATGAAGAGTCCCCTGTTGTGTTTTCTTGCAAGAAATGCATTTGCATGAAGGGTCCTTCCAATCTTCCTGTACTAGATTCCCTAGTACAAACATCCACTCCTGTTGTTTTTGGCAGTGCCCTTCCTTCATTCCTCTCCTATACCAACCTATTTGCAGCCCAAAAGGAACGCCACTTAGATTTACAAATTCCTTCATCTTTGCAAACCATATTATCAGGACCTATGCTTCCACAGATGGTTTCCAATGTCCAGTCTACTCTCAAAACCTCCCTCACTTCTTGTCTTTAGACATTGTACACAAGTGTTTACACTTCCATGCAAGACAAGGTGGATTCCTTAATCAGTCAGTTGAGTAAGGCACTAGAGGATCTGTCTTCTGAAAGGGCTACACTCAATGATATCCATAACCAAATGACTATTGCCACAACGTTAATGGATTCACAGAAGGTAACTATTCAACTGGAATCTAAGATTGCTAAATTGGAGGAGGAGAATGCATCTTTGATGATTGAGAAAAATTATGCCCTTGATGAAATGTTCACTTTGGCTAGTAAACTTGCTACTAGTGAGGAACAGTTGTAGCACTCTCATGAAACTGTAGAGTCCCAAAAGAAACTTATAGAAGAACTTAACCAAAGAGTGGCTATTCTTTTTATTTCTCCTGCTCATGTACCTTCTAATTTGTCTTCCAAAGAGTAGCTTGATCAGTTGCAACAAAAATCTAAACTATGTGATGGGTTCTCAGCTAAGGTTGAATGCCTTTAGTAGCATATGGATTGCATGCAAAATGATTTTGTCTATTATAGTGGATTGGTGCCACCTCCTCCTTCATTTTGGGTGAAGTATAACAAGCAAAGATTTTCTTTTTATATACTCTTAAGCAATGTGGATTTGGAGCCTCTAGAGGATGGATGGTCAAGTCTCTGGGCCTGCGGATCTCTTGAGAGTTGTCTTTGATAGATTTGTGGATGAGTTGGTTTCCCATGAGGTCCAGTTACTATCTTTCATGTATCTTACAGGCCATCTACAAAATCCTGATGAGGAGGACTTGAATGTTTATGTGGGGGATGTGATCTTACAGGTAGTGATGTATGTGCACTCAGTTGAGCTCCTGCTAATAGTTTGAAGCATTATCATGAGCAGACGTCTTGGTGTAAGGGACATGCTTGGCATCTCCCTTTGGAGGATGTCGCTTTGGAACCTCATCACCTTCGGAGTGTATTCCATAAATTTGATGTCCAGCCTCTACAATCTCAGTTATTGAGCTTTATTGCTGATCACCCGTTATTTAGAGAGTCCTTTTTTCAAGACCTTAATTTTCATTGTTCTATTTATCCCTTAGATCATCCTGCAGATCTTCTTTCTTATTCCCTCATGTCTTATTGTTTTGCTCTTTGTGTTTCTCTTATTTCATCTAGTCCTGACACCATTCCTCTCTTATCCTTTACCCCTTCAAGATTTCCTCATATTCCTAATTTTATTACATGTCCTTTCATTGCTGATCCAACATTATCGCCTACTCCTTTTGAACCTCCTCCTGTAGTTCCTCTTATTCCTTCTATTTTTCCAGTAGAATCCCTTCATACCTTTTTTATGTATTCCTCGTCTTTTCCACCTTCTTTATCCCTTCATTTACCTTCCTTTTATGATCTATCCTATCCTCCATTACATTGCTCTCCATTTATTCGATTGCCCTCTCCATCTGATTATATTAATCTTCCTCTTCAGATAGTGCTGGATACACTAGGGTATGATAGTGATATACTTCATCGACGACAATGGACACTACATGATTCTATGACAGGACCGGCCTTTTATTCCAGGGTCCTGAGATACCTATGCAGCATGTTTAATTGGCCTTTTATTCTAGGGTCCTGGGATACCTCTGCAGCATGTTCACACTCTTACCTTCATTTTGCTAGAGTATATGTTACTTGTGGGGATACCATTGCTCGCCTTGCAACTCATTTTTGCTGGTATCTTGCTTTCATGCATCAACAGTCCACCCTGAATACTCGAAAGAGTATCCCACAGTTTTTGCTTATTAATCCAAATGAGGATGTAGTTGTTGCTCACATGGATGTTCTCTATAACTTTGTGTAGGCCTTCGCTACCAGGTTCATAAATTTACTGGAAAGGATGTGTTGTCTACAATTCCTCCAAAATGTACCTCAATACTTTGTAGATGAGAACAAAGCTTTAGACCATCTTAAATTTAGTATGCACTTTAAGAAAAAAATACCTTCATCCTACTTAGCAATGGAGCTTTCCATGATTGTATCATTCCTCCTTTCTTAATGGAAACTTTTTCTTTCTCTCCAAATTTTTTGGAGATTTTTGCCATTCAGACTATATTTTTATATGGGTTTTCTTTTGTGTTGGATTTTATTTGTTTTTTTTTAATGGTGAGGAGATGATGAAGATGAAGCTATGAAGATTGCTAATGATGGTTATATCATGGTTGCAGTTGAAGATTTGGATGCTGAATTCTTATATCCTTTAATAGTTTGAGTTATTTTGGTTTTATGGTATCGGAATGGTTTTTGGTATTATTGGTTTTCCATTCATATGTGTTTTAGATACAGGTTCTATGAGGCTGATTTGTTGGGTTCGTGATAATAGCTGGTGATTTGAGATGGATTGAAGATTCTTTTTAGCAGATATTAGAGCTTTTATTCATTTTTTTCTGAGGTCGCGAGGACACTTCCTTTTTAAGTGTGGGGATATGTTGAGTGTCGAAATGGTTGTTTTTGGTGATTGATTGTTTGAGTTTGAAGGTGTTTTGAAGTGTTTGGAATGTTTTGAGTATGTTTGAAGGTTTTATGATGGTTTTTAATGAGGATACGTTGTTCTGTAAGGTTCTATACCTCTGTTGTTTTGTATTCTAGTTGTTCTGTAGTCTATTCCATTTGTTTTTATTGAGTGTTATGTTGGATGTATGGATCTTTTGGGAAGTGTTTTTTTCTTAGGAAAAGGATGAATGAAAGCTCTATTCAAGCTAATTGAAGCGAAGAAGTAGCTAATGAAGATTCACAGAAGGTTATAGAAGGACAGTGATAGAAGCTAGATCTCACAGGACACTATGATGTCTTTGGTGCCTTTTTGCATCTGACACATCTTTTGGGAGGTATATCCACGACCTAATGAGGATTATTGAGTGATTATTGAGTATTGTAGTGAGGAGATAATGTACTATTGAGAGAGAGAGAGAGAGAGAGAGAGAGAGAGAGAGAGATAGTCAATTCTATGCCTAAAAACAATGTATCTACTATGAGAGATAGAGAAAGAACTATGAAGACAATGAATATGAATACTATGCGATTGATTTCCATTCAAAAGTGGTGTATTCCTTTGTGTTCCTTGTTCTATTGATGGATTTTGTGAAGATGTTGAAGATTATGGTTGATTATATCAAATGTGTGGGAGATATCTACTATGTTGTTGCGTGAAGATTTGCTGTTTTCCTTGTTTTGGTCATCTAAAGAATGAAATAAAAGCTTGTTGATGTTACAAGATAGATTTTCTTGTAGAGCAGAAACCCCTTTTCCTTAGTTTCTCTCTTGGTGCCCCATCATCCTATTTAGGGATTTCTTCAATAGGTTTTACATTATCTCTATCTCCCTCTTTGGCCTTCTAACCTCTTGTATTTACTTGTGATTTAGAAGCATTAGTGCCATTAACATACACTACTTAGGGATTTCTTCAACATGTTTTAGATTATCTCTATCTCCCTCTTTGGCCTTTTGACTGTCAAGATTGTGGGAGAGAAGGAAGGAGTCTCGCTTGAAGCTTTCTTGCTTGCACAATGGGGGAAGATTCACAAGGGTGGAGGCTGAAAACAATTTTCCTCTTCTTAGTTGTGTAAGCCAAAAGAACTCTAGTACAAAGAAAAATAGAAGAACCCTAGATATGGGTCTCAAACCAAACTCAACTAACTAAGGTGGCATACTAACTAACCCACGAACTAGAGTAGATAAGGATAGCTATCATGTAGCTATTATTCATGGGCGGTGTACCAACCGCGTCTGCAACTGACAAGTCGGTGACATAAATACACAACGGTCACCCTGGCGATCACGAGTGGAGCTCGATATCTCAACACTCCCCCTCGAGCTCAATCCCAATTCCTGCACACCAAGCAGGTCTTTAAACTTGCGCAGCTTCTCTGCGCCTAATGCCTTCGTGAATATGTCAGCTACCTGATCTTCTGTGCTGACATAAACTAGATCAATAAGACCTAGTAAAACCCTCTCTCGCACATAGTGATAATGCACCTCAATGTGCTTTGTTCTAGCATGATAGACTGGGTTATTTGCCAAGTGTATACTACTCATGTTGTCACAATAAATGACAACTGGCCCATCTGTAGACTAATGCATATCATAAAGTAGCTTATGCAACCAAGCTACCTCACATGCAGCCATTGCTGCACCCCTGTACTCGGCCTCTGTGCTCGACAAGGCAGCTGTAGGCTATTTCTTGCTGCTCAAGTGACTGCAGCACTCCCAAAAGAGAACACATATCCACTGGTAGATCGTCTATCAGAAATACTACCAGCCCAATCAGCATCAGTGTATCCATGCAACTGTATCTGAACCCCAGTCTCATAAAATAGTCCATACTGCAATGTGGACTTCACATACCTGAGTATGCGTCTAGCCGCATCCAAATGTGGTTTCCTTGGAGCCTGCATAAACTGACTTACCAATCCAATAGCATAGCTCAAATCTGGCCTGGTAATAGTCATATAAATCAAGCTTCCTACTATGCGTCTGTACATAGTAGGGTCTTCCAGAAGCTCACCTGCATCTGCGCTCAGCTTCACATTCTGCTCCAAAGGAACTGAAATAGGCTTACAGCCTGTCATCCCATATTTGGACAGCATGTCCAATCCATATTGACTCTGCAAGAGCTGTATCCCACTTGGTGATCTAATCACCTCAATGCCCAAGAAATAACGCAGCTCTCCCAAATCCTTCATCTCAAACTTCTGCTTCAATAGCATTTTCACATGAAGGATATCTTCATCACTGCCACCTGTCATAATCAAATCATCAACATAAATGACAAGTAGCATAATACATTTCTCTGTTTTTCTCACATAAAGTGAGAAGTCTGCCTTGGAAATCTGAAAGCCAATAGTGACAAGATACTGTCCTATCTTATCAGACCATGCTCTAGGTGCTTGCTTCAAGCCATACAAGGCTTTCTTCAACCTGCAAACAAACTCAGGATGAACAGCATGCACATAACCTGGTGGCTGCTCCATATAGACCTCTTCTTGCAAATCACCATGCAAGAAGGCATTCTTTACATCCATCTGATGTAAAGACCATCCCTTTGATGCAGCCATAGCAATGACTGCTCTTACGGTTGCCATCCTTGCAACCGGACTGAATGTTTCTTCATAGTCAATGCCATATGTTTGTGCATACCCCTTGACTACTAATCTTGCCTTGTATCTGTTCACAGAACCATCAGCATTGTGCTTCACCTTATAAACCCACTTACACCCAATTGCATTCTTACCTTTAGGCAAAGGTACCAATTCCCATGTAGCGTTTGCTTCCAAGGCATCCATTTCTTCATCCATGGCTTTCTCCCATTTTTCTTTTTCCATGGCTTGCTCAAAAGAAGTGGGTTCTGGTTCCTGTATCACTTTGACCATATATGCATAGTGAATGGCTGTAAATCCATCATATTTCAGCCTATCCACAGGATACCTAGCTCTCGTAGACCTGCGCAAAGTAGGTTCACTCCTAGGTGCTCTCAAAACATCCCTGGTCTTCCTTACTCCAGGTGTAACAATAGAAGGAATACCCAACTCATCATCAATGCTCTGCTCTGAGCCACTGGATTCACCATCCACATAAGAGTGACCTGCATTCACATCAAACATGGGCTGATCAACCTTCTCTTTTCCTTTTCGTGATACCTGCATACCACTATCTGCATTGCTTTGAGAAGATTCTCCTGATCTCAATCTGCCTGTCCATGGCAAAGAATGTGAACCGCTGCTAGAGGACGCTCCAGGTCCACTGATATTTTGTGACTGCTGCTGTGAATTCTGTGCAGCATTACCATTTTGTGCATCTACATCATCAATCACATTTACTGGTTTATACCAGCTACTCATCTCATCAAAAACAACATCTCTGCTCACTGTAAACTTACGAGTAGAAGGGTTATAGCATCTATACCCTTTTTGCTGCAGAGAGTAACCAATAAAGATGCACTTCTCAGCTTTTGGATCCAACTTGGATCTCAGCTCATCTGGCACATGTACATAGGCAATGCAAGCAAAAATTTTCAAATGAGAAATATCTGGTTTCCTACCAGTATACCTCTCCTCTGGAGTCATTCCATGTATTGCTGCAGTGGGAGTACTGTTCATTATGTAGACTGCTGTAGCAACTGCTTCAGCCCAATAAAAATCTGGCAAGTCTTTTTCATTGAGCATGGCACGAGATACCTCTCCAATATGCCTATTTTTCCTTTCTGCAATTCCATTTTGTTGTGGGGTATAGCTGCATGAATATTGCTGCTTTATGCCATGCTCCTGCAAGAACTTTGCAAACTCATTTGAGAGGTACTCTCCCCCTCCATCTGACCTCAGGCATTTTATTTGCAGACCTGTTTCTTTTTCAGCCATAGCTTTAAGGGTTTTGAAATGCCCAAAAACTTCACTTTTCTTTTTCATAAAATACACCCAAACTTTTCTGCTATAGTCATCAATAAAAGTGACAAAATAATGACAGCCTCCAAGAGATGCAGCTTTAGTAGTCCACACATCAGAGTGGATTAATTCCAATGGCTTCTCACTCTCTTGAACATGTCTAGGAAATGGTTTCCTTGCCTGTTTTCCAAACTGACAGGCTTCACATACCTTATACATTTCTGCAACCTTGAATTTTGGCAATCCTGCAACAATATTTTGGGCCTGCATTGATTTAAGTCGTTGTACATTAACATGACCAATGCGTTTATGCCAGATATCAATATCTGCAACTACACCGGTCCCATGTGCAAACATTGCTGCACTCAATTCAGACATGTCTGCATCCAACGTAAACATTCTGCCCTTCTTCTTTCCTTTTGCTATCAAGCGACCTTTATTTTTCATATCCTCAACTGATGCCAGGAGGCATATTCCACGGTGGATTCTGTGAGGTTTTATGGTGGATTCCGTAAACTTAGATGACCGGGGCTCATACACAAAGAGGATTCTTTGTGCGAGAAGTTGATGGGGACGCCTGTCCTTTTTGGACGTTTCATTAATTTAGTGTGTACATGGGTGGTTCCATAGCGGGTGATTCCGCAAAATGCATATTAAATTAATAAACGTTTATGAGTTTAGAGTGCGCACTCGTAATAAATTAAGGTTAGGATTTATTTCTAACCAGTTGATTTATTTATGTAGCTGAAGACTGCTAGGTATTCACTTTTGTCGGTATAATTGTGTTATTTTACTAACGATTGTGAATGCTTCAGTTGATGTGTAGAGATAGCAGCAGTGGCGGAGGAAAGCATTGGAGTCTAGCGGGTTTTCGACTCTTGGACTAGATTTTGATAGGCGCTACGCCTATATTTTGTTATGTCTATTGAGACATCGATTATTTATTATTATTTTGTATGCGCTTATGCGCCTGGATATGTTATTTCTATTTGGACATTGAGATTGGGCGTACCAGACTCTATGGGCACCGACCATTAGCTTTATTTTCTTATTTTTGGTAGAAAGCAAACTCAAAAGCTAAAAGCTTGTCATATTTTTGTAATTGGGCTATTTTTGAGCATGAAGATTGGAAATATACATTAAATACATGCTTTGTGAAGCGCTCACACAAGGCATGGGGGAGATTGAACCCAATTTGTCTCTTGCTTCATGTCGTGCTTGCTTTTACATGGGTTTTTGTGCTAAAAAGTAGAGTACTTTGTTCTTGGGGACCTTCCGGGATTCACCATGTGAGCTATCTGCGACCGATCTGCGCACTAGTGGTATCAGAGCGGAGCAGAGATCAAGAGCTTCCAATCGCTACCAATCTCGGGCGAAGGCGGAGCTCCAGGAACAAACGGCCTCTACAGTCAATCTCGTCGCGAACCGTCGATACAGGCAGACTTCTGGCGATCAAGAACCCCTGTTTCCACTGCCAGATCGCAAAGGACCAAGCTCTGTTGGCGGAGGACCACTCATACATTCCCTTCATCAAGTCATTGCAAACAGAGATAAGCTCTCTTCATAATCAAGTTTATTATTACATTAAAGCTTAATCTTAAGCTTAGGAGCTTCAAACTTCAAAAGAATCCTCTTTGTGTATGAGCCCCGGTCATCTAAGTTTACAGAATCCACCATAAAACCTCACGGAATCCACCGTGGAATATGCCTCCTGGCATCATCAACAAAGCATCCATGAGGATTAAATCTGACCTGCAAGCCCTGCTCAACCATTTGACCGACAGAAACCAGATTCTTGGTGATATTCGGGACATGAAATACATCAGACAGGTATTTCTTTTTCCCATCCTGCATAGACAAGGGAATTTTTTCAATCTGCACAATAGGATGTGCAGTATCATCACCAATCTCCACAAATCCTGGTTTTTCCATTTTCCTTGCATCCTCCATCCATTCTGCATGACCTGTCATGTGGTTTGATGCACCTGAGTCAACATACCATACATCATTGCTTTCTTCTGCACTTGTCACAGAATTGTTCATGTGCTGCACCATGAACAAATGCTCATTTTTGTCATCACCCTGTCTGCTAGAAGATGCATAATTCCCTTGTTGCAGTTTTCCATTCATGATGTCATTCTGCTTTTTATAGCAGTCTTTAGCCATATGACCCATTTTACCACAGTAGTAGCATTCAACATTACTGTTTGCATTTTGACCTCTTTGCCATCCACCACGACCTCTTTGGCTCCCCCTGCCTCTAGAGTTACCACGTCCTCCTCCATAGGACTGGTTTTCTTGAGTTTGCTGTATATTCTGATTTCTACCACGGCCTCCAAATCGGCCTCCTCTACCTCTGCCTCTACCTCTTCCAGCATTTGAGTAGAAGACAGCTTCTTTTGAAGTTCCTCCTGAAGAAGATGCACCACCATTTCTCTGTTCCTCAGAAATTAGAAGAGCAATCAACTCCTCAAAATCAGGAAATCTTTCACGAACTGAAATGGATGTCCGAAACTGTGCATAATCCTTTCCTAGACCATTCAAGGTCACAGAAACTAAATCATCATCTTCCACTGGTGACCCAATGGAAGCAAGTGCATCTGCAATCTTCTTCACCTTCATATGGTAGTCGTTGATGCTCATATTTTCTCTTTGCACATTGTGCAACTCTTGCTTGAGCTGCATTTTCCTGGCTTGCGTATTTGTGCTATACATTTTTGACAAAATATCCCATGCCTCCTTTGGCGTACTTGCATCCTGAATATGCACAATCATAGAGTCTGAAATGCTGATAGACAGCCAATACATAACTTTCCTAGCTCTCTCATGCCATGCTTTAAATGCGTGCATTTGCTGTTGATTGGGAACATCAGGAAGAACTGGTTCTTCTTCATTTCCTGCAACAAATTCCCAATATCCTTTTCCCATAAGGAAATTCGTCATTCTAAACTTCCATGCTTGGAAGTTGTTCTTGTCAAGCTTTTCAGTGACAATCTGTGAAAGAGAATCAGATGCCATTACAGAAGACTGCAAAAAATTCTGTCACTGCAAAAACCACAGCTTCACCCTCACAAGGGAAAATCTGCAAAACTGGCAAAAGTGGTATTTGACCACACAGTCACTTCCTAGTGACGATTTTGCATCAACAGGCAACAGGGATGATTCTGTAACTCCCAATGTCTCTGCGCGCAAGCATACAATGCAATTTTTACAGTAACTATTCACCGACCTGTAGAACAATGACTGCACAGCACAAAACTGAGCCTTTTCCTGAGTGCGTGCAGAAAACTTCTGCCTCCAAAACAGGCCCCGAAATGGCCTCAAATAAAAAAAACAAGGTCGCCAAGAGCTAAAGCTCTTACCCGCAGCATATACTGCCCTCTTGCTTCACCGTGAAGGGCGTCTCAACCTGAGACAATGCACTCCTGCACTTTCCGGCTGTGCTACCTGCAGAGATTTGCTCCCAAAACAGAGAATGAAAGCAACACTGCTCCTCTTACCAGAACACCGCGAGCTTGGCTTGCTTTCTTAAGCTCCTTACCACGAACAAGGCTCTGATACCATGTCAAGATTGTGGGAGAGAAGGAAGGAGTCTCGCTTGAAGCTTTCTTGCTTGCACAATGGGGGAAGACACACAAGGGTGGAGGCTGAAAACAGTTTTCCTCTTCTTAGTTGTGTAAGCCAAAAGAACTCTAGTACAAAGAAAAATAGAAGAACCCTAGATATGGTTCTCAAACCAAACTCAACTAACTAAGGTGGCATACTAACTAAGCCACGAACTAGAGTAGATAAGGATAGCTATCATGTAGCTATTAGTCATGGGCGGTGTACCAACCGCGTCTGCAACTGACAAGTCGGTGACATAAATACACAATGGTCACCCTGGCGTATCACGAGTGGAGCTCGATATCTCAACATTGACCTCTTGTATTTACTTATGATTTAGAAGCATTAGTGCCATTAACACACACTACTTCTATCAAACTTACACCACTATGAGTAGGTAGTTCTTCCACTATAGCCTTTTCTCTTTGCAAAATATGCTTTGGTCCCTCATCTTAATAAAGAGAATTTCCTTGTCCTCGATGATTAAATGACTTCACTGTCTATTTCCTTGCTGAAGGGAACTAATTTTGCTTCAGAAGGTGCTAGCTAAGTGGTCAAACTTTTCGTATATGTCACATTTAACATTGGGATAATTTCAAAGGAAATGTTGACCACCAAACCATTTACAGCTAAACCTTGATGGACCACCCTCTTCAAGGCATCAACTTCCTATTAAGTTTTGTTGCTTCTTTAAGAGGTTTACATCTATGGCTATTTGTCTATATTGTTCAAATATCATATTAGTATAATACTTCATCATGTCCTTGACTTTCCCAAGAACATTCAATACACTAGACTCATAACCGTAATTATCCACCTGGCATCCTGATGGCCTATTAACCACCTAATTAGGTATTGGTGGCTAATTAGCTAGCATTACATTGCAATTTTCCATTTGGCTTCCACTATTTAATGGAGCCATTTGGCTAGCCATTGGCATAACAACATTAGGAGGAGCCAGCAACATAGGTATATTTTTTATCATGCTTCCTCTTACATTAGGGTTGTCATGGGTGTACTTATTGCACCTTGACCTCCACTAGTTGTAGTTCATGCAATATTATTGTTAGGACCTAGAATTGAATAGAAGTTTTTCCTAGATGTATAGGTTGCTTGTAATTGTGACTCTATCTCCTCCATTCATGTAATGCACCACCTGTTAGGACATAAAAAATGGGGTTCGACACTAGCTCTATTGGCTCCAGCTAAGCTCCTACACATAGCAACAACCCTCATGATATCATGGCCATGAGGGTTTGTATGATATGAAATGGTTTATCTAACTAATGTGTTTGTAGATATAAGTTTCAAACTGTAGTCCAAAAATTTACCCATCCTCACTGCAAGCACAAAGAGCTTCCCATACATAGGTGCCTACTTCACCTCAATTCACATACATAGAGGGAGTCTATAGCTCTTCTACACCCCACGGATTGCCCTCGGATGTGCTATCTTAACACATAGAGAACAATGAAACATAGTTCTCTCTTTTATTTTTTTGATCCAAGAGATTTACTATTTTTTCACATGGAAATTTCCCAAAAGTAGCCGCTCTGACCTACGATAAAGGAATCTATTTCTCTCAATGTAGGTCAATGATTCACTAAACAAGTGCTATGCATCAAAGAGTTCCTCTTTGATACCAGGGTTTGTGCATATGCAATATGTAATGCCCTAGCATGCTCAAATAGTTTTAATTAACAATCAATGCCACATGTTGTGCTGCGAAGGCATTCTTTTTATACTTTTCTCTAACATACTATGCCGTTGAGAAGACCAAACCATGTTAACACACCTTTTTTTTCTTTAAACAAAATCTAAATGCTACACTTTAATGCACAATCATACATGTTTTTCCATGAGAAAACCTTGGCCTTTCAGTCCCATTGCACATTGCTTCATTATACGAAGCATTTTTTATGTTATACAACATTTTTCCATAAAAACACCCCCTAAATGCATAATTTAACATGGAAATGGCTATAGACTGAGGCTAAGCCTCATGCTCTACAGCCCACCATACACCCAAACATGTTCTAATTTTTTAAAAAATTTAAATGATTTTTTCTAAGTTAATATTTTTTAAAATTTTATTGATTATTTTCATTATAAATACTCATTGTTTTGCAATTTTTGATCACACTGTATCAAAGTCCTAACCATGGCAATCAACATACACCATGTTATCCACATATAACATTTCTTTCAATCATTTCTATCAATTATTATCAAAACTATCTCATTTTGTGTGTGTTTTTGTGCTTTATATAATTAATTTCTCACTAATATGATGTTGGTTTTTGAACTTTCTTCATGACAACACTCAAACACGTCACATACTACTCTCATATCAAATTTCATGCCATGTACACATAATTCTCATGATTAAACAAAAAAAAGAACCAAATTTTCATAAAAAATAAGACTTATTGAGATTTTTCCTTTTAAATTTTTATAAATGAATACACGGCTAGCAAATTGGTCCTAATTTGGCTCTAATCAGTGCTCGTCATTGGATCTCAGCATCGGCATCATCTCATATTCATCTAGTTCAAGCTAGATAGCCATATCTCATCCCAATCTTCTATTGATTATTGCCACAAGAACAATCCACAAGAGGAGAGAAAGGGAGGAGAGAGAAACACTAGAAACATAGAATTTAATCAAACTACCATTCAAGAACCCAAAGGTGATGATAGAAAGTGAGAAAATAGAGAAGAATCATGGTAGAATAAGTTGGATAGGGTATGTTGAGGCACTGATAGCCATCTCTCTTCCTCCTCTCTCCTCATTATGATGGCACCTTCCTCCATTGCTTTTTTTTTCTACAAAAAAACAAAATGCCCCCTCCTTCTCATGAAAAATTGGGGAGGGGAGGGCCCCTAAGGCTACACCCCTTCCCTTCTTGCTCCCAACCTTTTTCATATTTGGCTTTCTTCTTGGCCTCTTGCTTGGTGTCCACATCATCAGTCACATCCGACCTCCGAATCGAGTTTTAAACATTTTTACCTACCTATTTGGAACTCTCGCACTACCTGACACTTGACATTATTGATTCTGCTACTCGAAAAAATATATGAGAATTTAAAACTATTGCAGGGTTTGTTTTTAGATGGGGACTTTAAAACCCATCTTTCATTAATGCTTAAAATGATTGGATTTGCCTCTATCACTTCCATTGGACTTGCATTTATGCTTTAAAATGATGAATTTTGGCACACTTTTAGCTCTCAATCTTGCTTAAAATATTTCTCTCACAAGTTAAGTCTATAAGGAGTGTAGAAGAGTCCAACCATTAGTTGCTCATCATTTCCGTGTGTTTAAACTGCCATTTCATGCTTCAAGATCTTAATTTATGTGGGGACATGGAAGAGGAACATATTTTTGGCCAAAAAGACCCCAAAATCATGAGGCATGCCCAATTTGAAGGGTAACTTGTGCTAGGGTTCAAAGGGGTGTGTTTTAAAGAAGGTGTCTTCTCATTAGGAAAAGATAAAGAAAGAAAAGAAACATGTAAAAGCTTTAAAAAATGCCTTCACGAGCTCCTTGTGACAATCTCCTCCTCCTGAATCTTCATCATTACTACCAAGGGAAAACATGAATCCATTGGTAGATCTTTTGTTAGACATGCTACCATCCCAATTTACATATGTATATCCAAACATCTATATATTTTTACCTACCTTATTAAAAAATCCATAATGCAAAGTGGACTTCACATACCTTAATATGCATCTAACTACATCTTATAAGTGAGGCTTTCTAGGCATTTGTACAAATTGACTGACAAGACCAACAACATAACATAGCTCATGCCTTGTGATAATCATGTAAATCAAACTTCCTACTATTCTCTTGAACATAGTAGAGTCTTATATCTTGTCCCCAACATCAAGACTCAACTTCACATTTTGCTCCAATGGTATTGAAAGAGGCTTATACGTTGTCATACAATACTTGGATAACATATCCAAGTCATATTGACTTTGAGACAACCATATACCATCATCACATCTAATCACCTCAATACCAATAAAGTGCTTTCAACTCAAACTTCTTTAAAAAGTCCTTAACTTTAGCAATCCCACTGTCATTGTGAGTCTCTTTATCCCATGATACCTCAAGAAGCCACTAAACTCATTAGAGAGGTACTCTTTCCCTCCATTTGATCTCAAGCACTTAACTTTCAAGCATGTCTTTGTTTCAACAACACCCTTGGAAATTTTGAAGTGCTCAAATACATCACTCTTTTCCTTCATGAAATATACCCATAGCTTCCTTGAACAATCATCAATAAACATGACAAAGTATTTGCTACCCTTAAGAGGTACACTCTGTGTAGGGCCCCAAAGATCTATATGCACAACATCAAGTATATTTTTGCTCCCATCTCTATCATGTGAAAAAGGTTGTCTTGCCTACTTACCAAAGTGACATCCTTCGCACACTTTGTGAAATTCTACAACTCTAAAAGTAAAAAATCTTGTTACTAATCCTTTGGACTGCATTAATTTTAGTATATTTGCATATCCAAAAAGTTTATGTGTTATTTCAATGTCTATGAGATCACTTCTTTCACTTTAGCATACATAGCAGCATTCATAGCAAGAATTCCAACATCGAAAGTGAATATGTGACCAACTCTACTTCCTTTTGCAACGAACATGCACTTATAATTGAAGTCTTCTACAAAATAACCTTTTTCATTAAATCTAACATGCGATCCTTACTCTACCATTTGGCCAACACACACTAAATTCTTTGTGATTGATGGCACATGTAGTACATTTGATAAACTCTTTGCCTGGCTATCATGCAAGTAAGGACAAGGGAACCTTTTCAATGTGTCAAAGTGGGTGGCATAAATTATCACCCATCTACACATAACCTAGATTTTGTAAATCCTACATCTCTCCAAACCATTCACCATGACTAGGCATATGATTAAATGCACCTGAATTGACATACCATACAACATCATGTGTTCACTTTCATGTAACATCATTCACCATATGCTACATAACAAATAGATGCTCATTTATTTCTTCATTCTATCATGAAGACGATGCATAATTTCCTTGCTGCAAGTTACCACTATGCATATCATCCTTCTTAGCATAATAATGGATTGTAATATGACCTATTTTACCACAATAATGGCAAACAATAGCAGAATTTCTAGAACCTCTATTGTTCTGTTATCCACCTCTTTCTTTAGAGCTTCCTGTGATATTCCAACTTTAATTTCAGTTTCCAGACTTCTCGCAAATGGACTTGAAGAAATCTAAAATCATTAAATAGAGAAGATTCCAAGCAAAAAGACCCAATGATTTTAACCCAAATTTTTTCTAGATTGACGAGGATTGTAGCCACCCATCAAGAAAGTTACCATGTGAACAAGAGTTATGAGCCATATTAGTCATTAGTGTCAATGTCTATAGTATGGATGGTCCAAAAATACTAGATTTTTAGACAAAGCGAGCATATTTTTTATATTTTGGATATTATTTATTGTAAATATCCTAAAAAGCTATGAAAACATCTAAAATAGGATGTCATGTAAAAAAAAAAAGTGACTTTTCTAGCCAGTTTTGGAGATTTAATGCAAAAAGAAGGGTTGGTGAAATCGCGTGTGTCGCGATCGTATTTTACAGTCAGCAAACAACACTTTGAACATGGAAAAGAAGGAGTGATCTTGAAGAATTTGGATCATGTATCTTGCGGTTTTATCCACCTTTTGAAGCCAATGGAATCATCAGATTTGTGGTGATCTGAGCATTAGATTGCATCTCGGAAGCTTCAATTTGTTGATTTTTCCAAGATCCCCTCCATAAGGAGCTCTTCTTCTTAGCCACAACCATTTTTCTCTAATTTAGCTATAAATAAGAGGCATAGGAAGCCATTGAGAGCAATCCGAGTAAGAGGGGAGAGGCCCTTCTTATGAGTATAGACAGTAGGGAAGTGCCGTAAGAGAAGCAGGAGCACGTAAACTTCTCATCAATAAGACAAGAAAGATACTCCACAAGTTCTCAAATTTAATTCCTTCTATCCTATTCTTGTATGGAATCAAGACTCTTCTTGATTTCTCGAAAATCTTGGTGATCACTTTTTTCCCCCCGTCAATCAAAATTCCATCAATTTAATTACCCCCAAGCTCCTTTGCCAAATTTCCCTTATTTGCAATCTCGCGATTAAATACCATGGCCCTGAAGAAGAAAGCTACAAAGGTCACAGAGACAGGAGCTGCAAATAACATTGCAGACACAATTACTATAATAGAATGGCAAGTACGGGGATTACAAATGAAGTCGCAAATACCATCAAACCAAGAACCCGCCGTCATGGAACCTCAAGTACTATTTTTTTAAAATAAAAACAACTAGTAAGCCTTTATTCCATGAATAGGCAATAGAAGTTGCATGCGTAAAGTAAGATTTTATTCAATTCTTGCATATAATTTCTTTGAGGAATACTTAACCATGAACTCCAAGGGGTACCTTGGGTTTGTACAAGATGAACCTAAGCGAATAAAAGGAAGGTACTATGTCCCTAAAAGATTTAATATTTTTTATTTTTGTATCAATCAAATGAAATCTCTGATAGGTAATAACGGACGTTAATCCTTGGTATATAAGAGACCTTGAGATACAATTGCCAAATGATATTGTTCGTAATGAAACTAACTAAGATTTTCTTTTACTACGCTCAAAGAACCACGAAACTCCAAGGGAGTTATCCTCAAGTATGAAATTCTTGCTTAAATTCAATCCAAACTAATCCTCAAGGAAGAGGAAGTTCAAGAAGAATATTGGAAGGTATTGCCACTTATGTTGATTTGTCTTGATGTTATTTTGCCACTTACCATGAATTGTCTCAAAGTTATCTTGCCACATATGCTGATTTGTCTTGATGTGATTTTGCCACTTACCGTGAATTGTCTCAAAGTTATCTTGCCACTTATGCTATTTTTTCTCAAAGTTATTTTGCCACTTATGCTAATTTTATTTGATATTATTATTATTGGAAAGAAAAGATTTTCCTTGGAAATAAACTTGTTAAAAGTTTATATATATTGCAATCACGATAAGATGTTTGTGATTGTAAGCTAGGTATTGATCTTTTCTAAAATCATTAGGCTAAAAGATGGATGATTCAGTACAGATCATAGATTGAGGCAGTAGTCCAATAAACATAGAATGCTGACTGAGGAAATATTCTTGATGTGGTGCTAGACCTTCCCAAGGCCAACGTGAATAAAACCTACTCCAAGGGGTTTTTCTTTTCTTGTTTCGCGTTAGCAAGTTTAGACCAATCATGATGCAAAATGCCTTGTTGTAAGGAGCTCTAGTTAGGAAGAGGTGAGGATATGAGGGGGCTCTAGTCATAAACTCCTTAGGCTCTTACGAACTAACAACTACCCTTCAATTTCTAGACTGTGTCTGGAAGTTTCAATACTTGTTGGGGAATGGAACTTGGAGAGAATAATACCTTCAAATAAGAAAATATTTGTAAAAGGTTATTTTTCTGAAAGAAACTATTAAGAAGAAATTGCTTTACTCAGTTTTTGTGTTGTGAATAAAAGGTGTGTAAAGAATCTGTATCACGAGATAAATCAAAGAAGTGGTTTTTATATGTTGGACCTAAAGTGGCAGGTAATTAGATAACTAAAACTACTCTCTTGAGAGAAATGGGAGGATGGACCCCCAACGGATCTAGACCTATGGTTGGGTGGTCTCAATAAGCCGAGAGCTTTCCTAAGAAGGAATAAAAATCGCACTTGATGGACTATTAAAAATCAGAAAGATTGACTCACATCACTTTAGAATCCCCTAATATTAATTAGTCACTGATAATAGATTTGACTAGAAAAAATTAGGTTGATCCTCGTGTTGGGAGCGATCGGAACTTCCACTACGGGGTAGACTCAAGCAAGCCTAGTTAGCAAACTCCGATGGTTTTATCAAAATCTCCAACCGCGCTTCCTAGGACATCTCTTGATGGGCTACTAAGAACGTATTGCCAAGGAATAGCTCTGGTGGCATGTTACACTTCCCTTGCCTCTAAAGTTCCCACGACCTCCTAAAACTTGCATTTCATTGAATTGCTGAATTAACCTATTTTGTTGGTTATCACTAGCACATCTCATACCACAACATCTTAAAACTTATTTTCCACGTCCCCTTCCTAAACTTGAGTAAAATTATTAGACTTATTCACCATTTCTTTCAGATGAGTCATTTTGTATATTGATCTCTTCGATAATCATGAGAGAGACCAACTCATCAAAATCTAGAAATGGCTCCTGTACATATACAGAAGTGACAAATGATTTCTAATCCTTCTCATTATTAAGGTCACCCAAAGTAGATGAAACTAGATCATCGTCATTAGACATTACATCAATTGCTATCAAAGCATGTACAATGCTTCTCACCTTCAAAACATACTCATTGATAGATATTTTTCCTTTCTTCAAAGTATTCAACTCTTTCTTGAGTTGAGTCTTGCATGTCTTTGTATTTACTAAAAATATGTTCTAAAAAATTATCCAAATTGCATGTGAAGTTTATACATAGTATTATCAATGACTACAGATATCCAATACATCACCTTTTTTTCCTTTGTATTCTATTTTTTCCCCACCTTAAATTCATTCGCGCAATCACACGATTGCTTAACTCTAGCTCATTTTCTTCACTTGAAATGAGATCATAACGGCCTTTTTCAATAAGAAAGTTCGTCACATGGAACTTTAATGATGGGTAGTTGTTATTATCCAACTTCCCAATGATGGGGTTTCCATTGTTCTTTGTCATTATCATAAAAAATTTACAAAACATCAAACAAGTCTTATATAACCTTTCACAACAATACACTAAGAAACCTTTTTCACCCACTACTGAATAGTACATGTAATGTGCAACCTATTTGTAGATAAAACTTATGTTTGCTTCCTAGCAAACACCTCAGAACTTCATATTTGAAATTTGTAACCTGTGCTTCTATTTTCGATCAACACAACCAAAGTTGCAATATGCCATGAAACTATTGTCGGTAACCTTGCAAGAACCTTGCGTGTCTACAATAGGACCCAAAATAGCCTCAAATGCCTTTAAAAATTGTGAGAAACTCCTAAATTATTATTTTGTAGGATATATAGTGCTCTGCTCATACACTAAATCTCACTGGAATTGGAGATTTTCACTTTGCTCTACTTCCAGTGCCTCCATAGGTAGTATCGGAGTAAAAGAGTGGAAGAATGGGAGAACTTTTTACCCATTGCTTGATTTCTTGAATCCTTACTTCTTCTTATTCACTTCAATATTTAAAACTAGCCTCTCTCAATGGTGTTGCTTTGATATCATGTCAATAATAGCGTGGTGGGGGGAGTTGCTTGAGTTGGTGCACCAAATGCACATCATACACACAAGAGGAAGCTTACTCAAGAACACAAGAAAAGAGATGGAGGCCAAAACATTTTCTTGCTAGTTTTTTCTTCTTCTTCCACACACAATACAATATACAGAAAGTATAAATAAGATATAACATAAATAAAACTAGTCTACTAAGTCAAACAGTGCATAAGTAACTATGGTAATAGATTAACGTTATAACTATGCTAGTTGTAGGTAGGTGTAATAAACTAAATATAATAAGTAATATGTCAATGGACATGTGAGGTTCATGATGACCACTGATGTGTAGATCCATCTAGCCAAGGGGTCCATTATCAATGTTCGCACGTGCTAAGCTTGACATCTCAACACAATGGGAACACTAGAAAGAACCTTACGACAGTGGTGACAATAGTCCTTAATATCCCATATGAAAGAGCTGTCAAACTACTTAATAATGTGATAATCCTTACTCCACCAAATGACTTGTTCTTGGTGTTAGCGTTTCTCTAAGTATGGATGCTCAAGATAAGGAATGACTTTACCCATCCAATCGCCTTAGTACACTTTGCAACTTTAAATTGGATCCGTGAGACCTACAAAGGTACCAAGTCCTATGTTAGCCCCTTACATAATAGGGCTCTAACTTATTGAATTTTACTTTAGCTTTAAACTCTACCCCTTGTAAGTTTTCTAAAAGGGTTTTAGAGCAGTTCTTTCCTATGTGAACAATTTTGTAAGGACCATGCCAATTAGGTTTTAACTTTCTTGGAAATAGCTCTCGACATGCATCATAATATTGGATCTAAATTGATATTTTTTGTCTTGAAGCTTGTGACACGCTTTATACACTTCTTTCCTACCTCTTGATACAACAAGCTCTACAATCGAATCTCATCAAGATGTACTAAGGAAGTCAATTGTTCTTGTAACACTTCCTCTTCACCCAAAGAGTGATAAATAGCAAATCTCATGGTAGGTAATTCAATCTCCAAGGGCAAGATACACTCTTCCGCACACATACTAACTTGAATGGGTTTGGCATGTTGCTCTTTTAAATGTCAAATTGTAAGCCCAAAAAGCTATATACAATCTCTTATCCCAATCATGCTTACCATTTGATACAATATTGGATCCCCACAAGCTGCTTATTGATTCTCTCTACCTGCCCATTCACTTGGGAGTTATAAGGGGTGGTTTTATTATGCTTAACTTTTATAGCTTCAATTACGGATTTTATGACCTTATTCAAAAAATGTGTTCCATAGTTAGACACCAATTCTTTGGGTATACTAAAACAGTAAAAAATTTCCTCCATGATGAAGCTAGTCATTTTCTTAACATCATCCTTCATTGTAGCATGAGCTTTAGAACACTTTGGAAGTATTATATTGCCACAATGATATAATGCTTCCACATAGTAGAAGAAGGATGTATTGGTACCACAAAATCAATGCTCTAATTTTTAAAGGGAGCAAGGCCACTAAAATGGGATTAAATGGTTGTTTATGATTTTTCCTCGCATCATGTCTCTGATATATATCACAATTCTTGACATAGTTGAAAACAACTTGGAAAATTGTTGACTAGCAATACCGGTACATAAAGCTTTCTAGGCAATAGTCCATAAAAAAAAATGGCCCCCACATGCTGAATTGTAATATTTCTCTAAAATGAATGGCACCTCATCAAGCACCATACAATGATGATAAACCTCATGCATGCATTTTCTATACAAGACACCTAGTACTATTGAAAAGCGAAGTGTTTGTTGCTTAATCTTTCACTTTTTAGATTTGGGAAGAGTTTCTATCGTGTTTCTTATGGACAGATAATGCATAATAGACACATATCCTAATGAAATTGAGGCTGCATCAGTTTTACATAGATACTCACAATTGTTTATGTCAACGCACTCTTCCTTTAGGCTTACCAAAATCTACTAAACATTTCAAAACACCATATTAGAGAATTTGGAAATCTCCTAGGTCCCACTTTCAAATAAGGGGTAAAGATATGGCCATATGGCTAGATCTTAATCCATGCTTCAAAGTGTGACTTGGAAAGAAAACTTATATAGTAATTAGGGTAGAGTCCACTTTCAAGTAAGGGGACAAGATTTGATCATATGGCCGAATATTAACTATATTGGGAATTTTGAAACTATATTAGAATTTTCAAATCCCCTCATACAATGTTACACAATACCTTGTAATTTTGGTGACTTGCAATGATATCAACCACTTGGCTAGGTGATCAGGAGGTTGAAGCTTGTTCAAAAATAGGCATAACCCCTTAGCCTTTGTGAAAAACACCACCTTCTCATAAAGAATGTAGTGCATGAACTAGCCTCTCCAGTAAATCCATGCTCATAATATTAATAGATGAGCTCGAGTCTACTAGCACACTTTCAATCAAAATGCCATCCATATAAGTCTACATCGAGGGAAATGTTTCTTTACATGCACCTACCATTCATTATCTAGACTATTGACACCAATAGGATCTACAACATAACCCATTCATAGGATTTTCTTGAAATCCTTATGAACATTTGGTGACAACCAAATTAACTGTAGCAAATTCACATCCGGCTTGACTTCATGCCGCTAGTACACTTGATAGGACCCCACAAGGCTCTAGTATCACCGCATGATCATCCTTTGTCACATTGCTTTCATCTCTCACCCTTGTACTACCCTTCCCACTTCTCTCATCAGAATTGAGATTATATATATGGGAAGGGAGGAGACAGAAATACTTAATTTTTTGATTTCTTATTTCTTTAAAATAGCCCACATAAATGGTCTCATGGCAAAGAGAAAGGAGAGTAGGCTTTGAATATATGATCAAAAGTGAGAAGTTACATGGAGCAGTAAAAAGCAACATAGAATTGCTTTATTGAGTATAGAGGTTGAGTATAGAGGTGCTACTATGGCAGCATGTGAGGCGGTATGACTGCAAAAGTTATTGGGTGATTTGAATGTGCATGGAGTTAGTCCAGTTATCATTCATTGTGAAAACATGAGAAACATATAGCTAGCTAGGGACCCAAAGTTCCATGTTAGGATAAAACACATTGAGGTATATTACCACTTTGTGAGAGAGAAGGTACTTGAAGGAGAGATTGACTTGGTATCTATCAACACACAAGATCAAATACCTAACATTTTCAAAAAGACATTGGGTGCAAAGAAGATTTGAAAGTTTCAAAGCTATGAGTTACAGATACATAATTAAGCTCGAGGGGGAGTGTTGTGATGGCAAACTCAACATGTGTGGACATTGATGATGGATTGCTTGGCTAGATGGATCCACACGTCTACATTTAGCACATTGGTGGTCATTCTAATCCTCATATGGCCACCACTGGCTTGTCACTTATTATATTTAGTTTGTTGCAACTACCTACAATTGGCATAGTTATAACACCAATCAATTAGTATATTTAGCTATGCACTGTTTAACTTAGTAGGCCACTTTCCTTTATGTTGTATCTTATTTACACTTTGTGTACATTTTATTGTGTGTAGAAGAAGAAAAAACCAGCAAGAAAACATTTTATCCTCCATCTCTCTTCTTTTATTCTTGAGTGAGCTTCCTCTTGTGTGTATGGTGTGTGTTTGGCACAACAACTCAAGCAAGTCTGCCCTCCACCTGATTCTTGACACATTGAGTTCAGTGTAGAAGGAGGGATAGTACCTGTTGCACATCCTCTCTATTATCTAGACTTTTATTGTGATAAGTATGAGTAGGTTGATCAATATGGCATGACACATTAATGAGACCCTAATCTATGCATTTTATTTTGATGGATCACCTCGTTGCCCCACCAAGCATGCAATTAAAGGGGTTGCGATTAAAGATCCCCATCATAGAGTGGTTATGAAACTGATAGTTTATTTAGATAACACTTTTACTAATAATATGATGGAATAAAAGGCCTTACTTATGGGTTTAAATTTAGCCAAACATAGTGGTATTTGTTGGTTATTGGTGAAAGGAGACTCACATCTAGTGATCAATCAATTCAATGGGACCTATAATGTGAGGGATCCCATTCTACAAATGTACCATCGTGCAACCTTAGACACTTGAGATTTTTGAGTCTGTAATTTGTTAGTTGATTCCTTGTTAGTGGAAATCCTTTGTAGATTCCCTCGCTAATTAGGTTTTTGTTGAATATGTATTATCTCAAGTGTGATTTTGAGGGGTTTCTAGAATTATTCAATGACATTAGCCTAGGGCTACTTTGGGGACTACTTGCTCACATGTCCTACTTTGGCTGTCGATGGTTAATATAGGTAACGAGATAGGTAGTGATAGATTTCATTTCAACCCTATCATGGATGTATCGAATCGTTCAAATCCATATTCATCAAACAACCCTTGCTACAAGGTTTAGCCAATATTTTGATGTATCTAGTGTAGGGTCTGAGTGGCCCATCCCTTGGTCTAGGTTTTGTGCATTATGAGAGTTTCTATGGGAATCAAGGGTTTAGCTTAGTATTTTTTTGCTAAGTTTGGGATTGTCTCGGCATATCTCATTAGGCCATGAGGGCCAATTCATTTTCTTCCTTTGGTGTGGGTGATTCTAACCTTTGTGTTGTTGATTGAGTTGTGTTGTACAAGTTAGTCCATCTATAGTCAAGGTCTCATAAATTTCAACATCTATCCTTCTTCACTATCGATTGTCTCTATCACCTTGTTTGTTGTTGATTATTGCTTTATGTTTTGAAAGGTAGGGGTAGAGATCACTTGTGTATGTCTTTCCATGGATGTAAGGCTAAGACTTAGGCTAGGGTTTGAGGGACCTTGCTAAGTGAGAGGCCTTAATTACTAGTTTCTGACTTGAGGATGCCCATGGGTAGTCCTGAGTGGCATGCTCATCTTCTTGATGGTCGATAGGGTACTGGTTCTCCTCTGTGAGGTAGCTTTCCTAGTGTGATTTCTTGTTGCGATAAAGACCCATAGTGTGTGAGGAATGGGATTTGAGTGTAGCCTATGGGAAAAAAATTGTTGCTAGTCCCATCATGGAAGAAGAATAATAATCATACTACTAATCATAAAGAGCTAGAAGGTACTTGTTGCCTCTCACGAAGGCTTGGTAGGCTCCCGGGTTCAAATAAGTAGGCCTTGGGCCGGTGCCCTATCCTACTTGGGATAAGGCCTAGCTGTGGGGTGAAAAGAAAAAAAAAGAAAAAAAAGCTAGGTGTCACCTTGTGGGGTTTTGGTAGATTCCTAGGTTTGAGTTAGCCTTGATCTCCTTGGGGCACTCTAGTCAAAGAATGGGTAACAAGACATCCCCACTAAGAAGAACAATGAAGGAAAAAAAAGAATAAAAATATACAAATAAATCTATACATGATAATGGACTAGCAAAAGGATTCATAAAGGGGATATTGGCCTAAGCATTTTTATCTTTATTATTAGTGGGTTCTAAGTTGAAGGGAGTCACCCTGGGCCTCTTGCTAGAGCTTGTGTGCCTTTTGTGAGGTTGGGTTGTCCCCTAGGTGTTTATTTCGATAGGTTAGGTTGGCACTTGGGTCACCTTATGAGTGTTTGACAACAAGGATAGTTATTGAGTGTCATTCCCTTGGGGGAACCCTCATTTCTTGGTCCTATTTTTGGCCATTGGATCCATGGTTATGAGGCTTAATGTGTAATTTTTTGTTCATTCTTTGGTTGTCACTTTGCCTATTAGTTGTGGATTCACATTTTTGTGTTGTTTTGGTAGGTCCTATTCTTGCATTCAATGAGATGGGTTGCCCTATCTTGTGGTCACCTATGAGAGGCACACTCTGTGAAATCTCAAAGCATTTTGATAGATCCATGAGGATGTTTTAGTGAAAATTGAATATTTAAAGCTTCAAAGTGGCCGTTCGTGCAAAGTGTTCAAGGTGCAAGACATGGAACATTTTAAGGTTAGAGGCATAACAAAGTGCAAAGTTAAGTCTACAAGTAGTGTAGAAGAGTCCAATCATCAATTGCTTATCATTTCCACACATCTAAGGTACCATTTCATGCTTCAAGTCCTTAATTTATGTGGAAACACAACAAAGGGATATGGTTTTGGTTGAAAAAGGCCCTAAAATCATGAGGGACTTGTGGTAGGCTTAAAGGGGTGCTTCTTTGGAATGTGTTTTCTCATTATGAGGAGAGGAAAAAAGGGAAACAATTTGTAGAAGATGAAAAATGCATTCATGAGCTCCTTATGATGATCTCCTTCTCCCAAATCTTCATCATCTAAGCACTTTTAAATAAATAAATATATATATTTCAGAGTGTACTCTCCTTTCTCTTCGCCATGTACCATTTATGCGGGCTGTTTTGAAGAAACGAGAAATAAAAAAAATTAGTCTTTCTCTCTCCTTGCAAAAATTTAGTCATTTTCTCTCCTCCCTCACACAATGTCAATTCTTATGCAAGAAGGCGAAAGGGGAGTATGAGGGTGAGAGATAGAAGTGATACAAAGAAGGATGATTTTGAGGTAGTGATGGAGAATTGTGGAGCTCTATCAAGTGTGTTAGCAACCATCGGAGCGCCAGTGGCATTGATATGCACACGAGGCAACGAGTGCATCACAACATATTAGTGATTTTTGGGTTAGTTCATTAATTTGAATAGGAAATGGAATGGGATTGAAAATTTATTTTAGAGGAAGGAAAATAGATATGAATACTTAATTTTTAAAATTTTATATATTTTATTTTCTATTTTCTTGAATGTCTATTAAAAATGGTCAAATTTTAAGAAAAATCATTTCATAGTAGAGAAAAATAAGAAAGAAATTCAATAAATAGTAAAATTCTATAAATAAATAAATAAACATAAAATATAATTATATTTTAAATATAAATAAAAAATATAAAAATTAGTATCTTCGTGTCTAAATTAGATGTTTGGGCAACACATGTGTAATGTCAATGCCATTCACAGTTGTCAATGGAATCTATGTTTTATAAACCAAAGAATAATTGTGGAGAGCATTTATTCTTTGCTATATATCATGAATAGGTTGAACTTATGTTAGTGCCTTTGGGATGTAACTAGCAATGTTGCCAGAACGAGTAGAAAATTCATTGAAATATATAAAGGGAGGTTTGCTATACACACACATCTTGTTTTCTCATTAAATATGGTTGTGAAAATTCATGAAACTTTGCACTAAACCATGTACTGCACACACCAATACATAGCACCTTATTTTCCAATGACTTAGTGTATGAGGTAGTCCTAACTGTTTAGTTACGTGGGCTTAAGAGGGTTATAAGTGAGCAAAGAGTGGACCTTGTGTTACATTTGTGCAGAAAGACAAGGATCTACAGGTGAATCCCTACTAACAAGGTTAGTACACTCATTCTAGAGACCATGGCACTTAGACAAGGGAGGGCATGTGTTACGTATATGTGGTGTCCTAGACACCTTATGTTATGCACTCTTGCTTGGAGTTCGGGGCATGAAATTAGATAAGTGGACTATATAATGCAACATTTTAGATTTTAGAGAGAACTTCTAGCTTATAGCAGGTCACTCATGGTCAGAGAGCCATGGGGGTTGGTTATGTGAGGTCTAACAGTGAGCTTTGAGCGAGAGAGCCACTCTTGGGCCCATTTTAGGTCCCAATAAAGAGCATTTGATGATGATCAACTATTGACTATTCCTCATAGGTGATCTTATACCCTAATCCACCAAAGGCTTGCACTCGGCCTCGCTTGTTGTAGGTTCTCCGTGTGGTATCTCTAAGAGTTTTAATATATGAGGGAGAAATTTCCCAAACATGGAGGAGGAGGGTGTACAAGTGGAGAAGGAGGGCTTGCAACAAGTGGAAAAGGAGGGCTTGCAACAAGTGAAGAAGGTGAGCTTAAGACATTTGGCACAACAAGTGGAGAAGGACAACTTGTAGAATTTCTTCATGAATAAAGTGGACTCCTTTCATGAAAACCTCAACACAAATATTCTAGCACATACCAAACTATGCTCGGATAAAGTCATGGACCCTTACATGAGTTTGTGTGCATGATAAGCTTGCCACTCTACCTACTTTGTATAAGTATTATTGGTACTTCATTACATCATTTTATCTTAAACATGGGTATATGCATATACTCATTATTTTACATATCAATTTCCATATATTTAAATAATTGAGGTTTTTGTAGTTGTTGCAAATATGTGGAGGTTGTGATCCGTCATCATATTGCTACTCATATGGAGTGTTTCAGAGGGTGGATTTAATGCAAGTATCTCTACTAAATGCTCCCAAGACATAGATGATGTGGCCTCTTTCCATTGATGTAGTATTACTAGCATTTCCCTCATTAGCCATGCCCATTGGAACTCACCCAAATTTTTTTGCCTTTTGTAGATGTCCCCCTAAGGGTTGGGTACATATGTAGCATCCAAGTATGAAGGGAGCTTTTAGGGTGAAAGCATCTGCAATTGCAGATGTATCAAAGCACTAGAAGGGTAAAATTTTAGCTCTCAGACAAAGGAATGTTGATTCTCACCTTGTAACACAGGCGCTTGTACAACAGGTATTCATGCAAAAACAAATACATATTGCGCCCACTATGCCCTTTCAATGAAACATTGCAAACAGTAAGTATTTGCAACTCATTGGGAATGAGAAATTTCATGATACCTATGTAACAACTTGTCTCGTATTTACAGAAGTATTTGGATTTCTACGAGTGGAAAAATGTTGAGATTTTCACTAGTTCTTTTAAGTGTTACCACCTCGAAATTGGTAGATTGCTCTTTGAGGGGCATACAACTAAGCAGCTTGCAAAGGACCTTGTTTTTTTCTTTGAATCCAAGTACATATTGCCCAAGGGGAGTCAAGAATATGGAACCCTTGAGTTTATGCACATATTGAATCTCAATAGCATAGAATGGCCATTGTGTAGTAGCAACATTTTGCACATGTGTAGCACAAAAAATTCTGCAGACATATTGAATTCTATGAAGCCAAGCATCGGCTCAAAGAATGTACATCTAAGCTAGTTCATATCAATTGCAATTTTTGCACACATGTTCAAGTAATGTCAGGGTTTGAGATGTATCAAAAGCATGCATGTCATAAAAAATACATAAGAGGATTATGTAACAAGGATTCTAGGCAAAACTTGGACATAAAAAATAACTCATAGTCCTAACACAGTGGAGTGTCGAGTCACAATGAGGGACATGGCTTTCAGGTAAAAGTTTTCTCTCTTAGTTGACTATTATCTTAGTTTGGGATGAACCAGCTCACTTTCCTTTCCAATTACAGGTACTTTGTCCCACGATAGACTTTTTGCCTAGTGTTCAAGTATCGTAGATGGAGTATGCTCAAGGGTAAATGGTTGTGCCTTGATCAGTACATGCATGAAAGTGCAGTTGTGGATGTTACTGTCATTTGTGAGGGCCGTGAGCCCCAGTTTTTGCAAATGGAGGATGATTGGCCCCTTGAGTTTAATGCGCTAAGAAATTACAATGTTAATGCAGAATCCACCTATTAGCTTCTATTTTAAACTAGATGGTAGGAACATTCGAAGCCAAGCTAAGAATACTGTTGCAGAAAGTGTGTGGCTCCACATATTTTAGAAATTGTAGAGTTTGTAAGAAGCTGGGGAATAAGGATTTAGTGTAAACAATATTGATATTATGCCATGTCACGCTGACATTGGTATAAAAGGAGAGGACATGTAATTTTTCACATCTTATTGACACATAAATACAATTATAGTCTTTCTCTCCCATCTTGCTCACAGCTTCTATGGCTTCTCCCTCTTTCCTATCTTTCTCTCTCTAAATCTAGTCTTTCTCTCTCCTCGTCACTCTTCTTTCTCTCTCTTCCTACAGTCTTTCTCTCTCTTCTATAGTCTTCTCTCTCCTCTTTCTCTCTCTCTAGCTCTCTAGCTCTTCAGGGCTCTCTATAGTCCTATTTTCCTCTATCAAAAGCAATTTCAGACAAAAATTGTACAAGACAGTGACTAGTGGAGTGCTGCAGATCATCTATAGTTAGCAACTACATCTAGAGATATCCAAGGTCAGACATGGAGGAGGATGGCTGAAATGGCAGGTTGTCATCAAACTTCATGAAAAAGTGGAGGTAACTAGGGTAAAGGATGGTTAACCGATCTTAGTTAGAGGTTAAACTCTAGTTACTTTTCAAAAGGGAGCTTCTCTTCTCTCTCTTTCAAGCTTTTGGCTGAAGCTTCCATGGTGGCTTCAAATATGTTTCTCTACAAATATGTTTCTCTATTGATCATCTCTCACTGCCAAAGCATGGGGCAAAGGTTCCTTGTCATCTGAGCTTCAAGAGGAGTACCATGGTCAAGTGATGATGCAAGAAATGGAGTAGATGACAGCCCAAAAAATGCACCAAAAAATGCGCTGAATTCCTTGCTCTCCATTCCTACTTGATCTACTCAAGATCTTCCATTCATTGATCAATTTCTTTGAAGGACTTCATCAACACCTACTACAACAACTCTCAGCTAGAGGAGAACTCTAATCATCCATTCTTTTGCTCAAAACCCTAAAACACAGCAGGGCAGCCATAGCCACAGATTTGGAAGCTCAAATTTCTTCAAATTTTGGACTTCCCGACCTCCAAGGCTTCTCTACTGCTATGTACAAGTCGGATAGACTCCAAGATTGAAGACATTGAGGAGATTTCAGCCCGTGGATGACATTGGAGCTCAAATGGAAGGATTATTTTGGGGTTTTTCTTCAAGATGCTTGAATCTTTGATATTCAAGTGTTCAAGCAAGGCTAGGGCACTGATTCTTTACGGATTTTATCATATTGGAGCTTGTATGGGCTGATTCTATGGAGATTTCAAGCTTTATGATGGATTATGAAGAACTTTTCCATCAATGGGATTGAATCTGACATCCACCATATTCTTCAAGCTTAATTGAGGTATGTCTTTTCTAATCTCTGAAATCTCTCAATAATCCATTTGTTATTGCTTTTCCACTTGTTGATGGGAGATTATTGATAAATTAATTCACTGAATTGATCAATAGATCAGAGATTAGTGTTAACTTTCATTGATTTCAGCCTATTCCATTGATTTTCATCTTGATTCAATCATTACTTCATCATAGATATCATTTGATAAGCTTGATGCATAACCTTGATTTGTTTTGACAGAATTTCTTTTACCCAAGCTGAAATATTGTAAAAGGGTAAGTACTAGCAATTAGTGATCACTGAATTGCATTGGTAAGACCCTTCCCTTATCCAAGCTTTTAAGATTCCATTCAATTGCATCTCATTAAAGGCTGAATAAATATTTCAGAAATGCATCTCATGCTGATTGATTAGATTACTAGCCAATGCCATGTTGATATTCCCACCGAGGAAAAAGGTGGATGCCGAGGGAGATAGTGGGACAAAAGAGAGGTGACCCTCCCTCACTATCAAAGATCCCGAAGGTGCAACCAACCGATCCGAGGGGGACTTTGCCCACCTCCCGGTGATTCGAAGCCCGTGTAGGGAGCCTGTCATGCCATTTTATCCCTCGCACAGGCACAACGAGTGGAGAATTGAAGATTGAAGGCTTTCCAAAGACTCAAGTACCTACACAGGGTAAAACAGGGAATTTACAGGGTACTTATAGGGTACTTACAGGTGGTTATAGGTATACCCTTCATTACTGAAGTACAAGTGTACGTACTACAAGGTATCCACAGGTCCTATACAACCTTTTACAGGGTTTGGTAACCATTTGGGGTTACTATCTTGCATTACAAGGGACTTACAAGTTTAGACAGGATGCAGGCCTAGAGAGTTCAGACTCAGAAATATATCTACAGAATTTTTTGTCCTAAATCTATTATAGCGTGCTATAGCTCATCTCGAAGGTGGCATACTTAGCTTTGATTTGAACTAAAAATTTCTAAAATCAAAGTTCCCTAGCAAAAGTTATAGCCGTTTTTCTGACAGGGGGTACTGCAGGATTACACTATTATGGCAGGACATAAGGGTAAAAATAAGGTCTAGGAAGATTATGCTCAGCAAATCATGGATTCCATGTTGGATAATACACCTCAAGAGAGCCCTGAAGAGCTTCAACAACAAGGAGAAGTCAGTATACTTAACAATACTTTGTGCGTCCATGAACAAAGACATAGGAAATGACATGAGGCCATCTTATCAAGAATAGAGCAAATGGTTTTGTCTATTGATCAAACGACGTCTTCCATTGAGAAGTTGGTGGATTCAATGACTCAAACAAAGGCTTCTATTGATAAGTTAGTGGAATATAATGCTCAAATTATGGCACAATTATCTCAATGGATGCAAATGAAAATGGGACCAAAAGAAACTAAGGAGAAAGCTTGTTCAAACAGTGATCCTTCAGTCCCACTTCAGCCATCTAACCAAAATGGTCATGGACAGGGGATTATTGGAAGAAAAGGCATTCCAAATAGCTAGTATGAAGTAGGAGAGGCTTCATACCGGCATGATGACTATTTGGGAAGTTTGAATGGAGCCAATTCTCAAGCTTTTCGACTGAATACTCAAATTTCTAGGGGTGCACTACCAAGAGGAAGATTACATAGTAATTCTCATCCACCTGTTGGAAGGTTTTCGTCTCAATTTGGAGGTTCCATACATGGTAATCATGATTAGCCTATTTTGGGATAGCAACCCTTTCATGAAAGAGAGCTAAAGGACAAAATTGTTCTAGCCAAATTTAATGGTCAATTATCTTCACCATCTGATTTAGAGGAGTGGACCTCTAAGATGGAGTCCTACTTTGACATATTCCCTAAAACTGATGACATGAAGATTCATTTTTCTTCCTTGCATTTGGAGGGATTTGCCCATACCTGGTGGAGGTATATTAAAAAAGAAAACATACTTGTAGAGAATTGGGAAGCTTTCAAGGCACTTATGGTTGAAGTATTTGTTTCTCCTCTAGAGAAAGAGAAATTAGCACAAAGATGGTATGGTTTGGAACAAAGGGGCCTAAGTGTAAGAGAGTACACTAACCAATTCCTCAACCTGACCATGTATGTGGAAAGCATTAGTGATGAGGCTAAGCTTCATAAGTTTATGTATGGTTTGGAGCCATCTTTATCAGCTGATGTTATGGCACAAAATCCTACTTTCCTCTTTAAGACTATTGAGCTTGCAGAGCACTATGGAAGAAAGTATAGAAGAGAATCTTCATTTTAGCTTGGTTTTGGACAGCCAAGGACTGTTTTTAAGCAAGGGCAAGTTGGTAACACTTATGGCAGCAATCATGTGCCAAATGGGAGCTTATGGGTACCAACTTATCCTCCATTTAATGCTTCTAGACCTCAAAGTAATTTCAGGACAACAAACAGTCCAAGAGTTGATTTCAAAAAGGGGGATAGAAAGCCTAAATCCATTTCAGCTAATGCAAATCCTAAATCTATTCATATGGATCTTTATAAAGAAAGAAATGAGAAAGGCTTATGTTTCAAGTTTGGGGAAAAGTATACACCTGATCATGCCTCAAAGTGTGTATACAAAAATGTCAAACCCAAGCTTCAGAGTATGTTGGTTTTTGAGGATTTTGAGGATGACATGGATGAAGCTAATGCAATGGCACTTAATGCTGAAAATGAAGATCTTGAGGAGGAACTTGGGCAAGAGTATTTTTATGATCGAGCCGACTCTTTTCCTTTTGATCCAAATGGAAGTGTTCCGTTTGATCCAGGTGGGACTTGTGATGAGCCGCTTGTTGCTGCCACTAATTGTTCTATTTCTACGGATGCTTAGACAGGATCTAAGAGCCCTAATACACTCCGTATGAAGGGAAGCATATGTGGAAAGCCAGTATTCATTTTAATAGACAGTGGCAGTACTCATAGTTTTGTGAATAAGTCCATCATGGACAAGCTAAATTGTGTTCCCACAAATTTACAGCAGCCCATTAGAGTTCAAGTGGCTAATGGTGAAGAGGAAATCAGTACACAGATATACCCAAAGGTTTCTTTATAGTTGGCTGAAAATTTTGAAGCCAAGGTAAACCTAATCACTCTGGAAATGGGGCCTATAGATATTGTACTCGGTTGTGATTGGTTGATGACACTAGGCAGGATCACTATGGATTTCTCATAGTTGTATATGGAGTTTATCTCCAATGGACAGCTTATCCATTTATAGGGAATTCTTAGTAGATCAGCCTTTCAGCTTATTACCATTCAACAACTCAAAAGAGAGTACAAGAAGCGCTCACAAATATTTGTTTTGCATCTGAATAAAGAAACACAGGGTCAGCCCAATAATTCAACAAACCATCCAGCCTTGACAGCTCTTCTTGAGGAGTATAGAGATCTGTTTGAGGTACCCACTTCATTGCCTCCTAAGAGAGCAGTAGATCACCCCATTGACTTGGAGCCCAACTCAAAGACAATTAATAAGCCACCTTACAGATTATCAAAGTGTCAATGAGAGGAAGTAGCCAAGCAAATCAAGGAACTTGAGATGGGATTCATTGAACCAAGTTCTTTACCTTATGCATCCCCAGTCTTGTTAGTAAAAAAGAAAGATGGATCTTTCAGAATGTGCATTGACTATAGGGATCTTAATAAGATCACAGTGAAGAACAGGTATCCCATACCCAGGATTGATGATTTGCTTGATGAGCTTAAGGGGGCTTGATTTTTTACGAAGATTGACTTAAGGTCAGGGTAGCATCAGATTCGCATGGAAGAGGGTGATGAAGTCAAGACTACTTTCAGGACTGCTCATGGGCTCTATCATTTCTTAGTGATGCCATTTGGGCTTACAAATGCTCCAGCTACCTTCCAAAGCCTGATGAATAATATTTTACAACCTTTCCTCTTTCAGTTTGTCTTGGTGTTCTTTGATGACATTCTGATCTACAACAAGACTTTACAGGATCACTTGGCACATATGAGGAGGGTTTTTAATGTATTGATACATTATAGGCTTTTTGCTAAGGAAAAGAAGTGTTCTTCCATGCAGACTGAAGTGGAATACTTGGGACATATTGTCAGTGAAAAGGGAATACAAGCTGACCTGAAAAAGGTGCAATGTATAAAAGATTGGCCAACGTCTACTACTACTACTTCTCTTAGAGGATTCCTTGGTTTATCTTCATTCTATCACCGATTTATTAAGCACTATGCGGCAATTGTAGCTCCTTTGATTGATAAGTTGAAGATGGAGGCTTTCTTTTGGGATTCTCTTGCAGATAGCAACTTCAACGAGTTAAAGGAACTCCTTACCTCTGCTCCTATCTTAGTATGCCCGGACTTTTCCAAAGCATTTACTATACAGTGTGATGCTAGTGGCCGTGGCATTGGGGCTGTTTTGCTTCAGGAGCATGGAGTCATTGCATTTGAGAGCCGTAAGATTACAGATAAAGAAATGGCCATGAATGTTTATGAATAGGATATGTTGGCTATCTTGCATGCAATCAAGAAGTGGCATCATTACTTATATGGTAGCCAATTCATAGTACATAGTGATCATAGGGTACTTAAGTATTTCCTTACTCAGTCCAATCTTACTCCAAAGCAATGTCGTTGGGTAGCTACATTACAGAATTATGATTTTGACATCACTCATACAAGGGGCAAGGATAACGTAGTGGCTGATTCTCTTTCTCGTATGTGGGCCTGCAAAGTTTCAGCTATGACATAATTGCATAATGACTGGATTGAAGAATTAGAGAAGGCTTATCTTCTAGATGAGGAATTCATCCAAAATTTTCAAAAATTACAGCAAGGTCTTATGGAAGAAAACTTGCATTACCAGCTTAAAAATGGCATTATTTGGTTGAAAAGCAAGATTGTTATTCCCTCTACTTCTTCTTTTAAGTGGGAAATTATGGAGGAGCTACATTCTTCACCTCTAGTTGAACATTTATGAGGTCTTAAGACCTATGATAGGATCAATAAAAGCTTTTATTGGAAAGGATTGTGGAAAGATGTCAAGGACTTTGTTATGAAGTGTATGCCTTGTCAGCATAATAAGGACAATACCCATAAGAGGTTTGTTACACCCATTGCCTATTCCTACTGGTAAATGGACTCATACTACTATGGATTTCATTACTGGCTTACCTACTATCAAGAAGGGATGGAATAGTATTTATGTGGTGGTAGACAGACTCACCAAGGCAGCCCATTTTATTCCAACCAAGATTCAATTTATTGCTTCTCAAGTGGCCAGTTAGTTTATGGAGTAGATTTTTAGACTACATGGATTACCGCAGGTGATTGTCCATGATAGAGACTCAAAGTTTATGAGTAACTTTTGGCAGGTGGTATTTACATCTATGGGCACTAAATTGGCTCCATCTATGGCTTATCATCCTCAAACTGATGGACAGACAGAAAGAGTTAATAAATGGTTGGAGACTTATCTTCACCATTTTTGCTATGATGTCCAAGCCTCATGGGATTCTTGGTTACACTTGACTGAGTTTGCTTATAACAATTCTACTCATGCTAGCATAGGAGTTTCACCCTTTGAGGCTTTGTATGGTTACAAGGTGCCCTTACCCACAGTCATCTTAAATGAAAAGATCAATCCTCATGGGAAGGAAGAGTTGGAAAGAATGCAGACCCTTCTTCAACAATGTAAGATGAATCTAAGGAAGGCTCAAGATCAAATGAAGATGTATGCTAATGAGAAGAGGAGGCCTTTAGAGTTCCAAGATGGAGAGTTGGCTTTATTGAAGGTGCCCAAGTCCAAGTACTCTACATTAAAAGATGGATCTAGTAATAAGCTTGCCCACAGGTTTTATGGCCCTTATCAGATCCTTAAACGAATTGGAGATTTGGCATACAGACTAGATCTTCCCTCTTCTACAAAGATTCATAATGTCTTCCATGTTAGTCAGCTCAAGCCCTTTTATGGTGATCCAGTGGATATAAATGATGAGCTGCCACCTATTGATGAAGACGGTCTTATTCAATACATCCCAGACGCTGCTATAGGTCAGTGTAACATTTCCAAATCAAATACATGCATTGTTCATATAAATCCCCTCTTAGGAGGCCAATAAGGATAGGATAATAGCGAATTTTTTAAAAAAAACTTCTCTCCTCCAGCCGACTGTTGTGCTGGAGGAGAAGGGTTTAGTAAGGCCAATAAGCTCCTTGCTGGAGCTTGAAGGGGAGAGACTCATGCATATTGACACGTGGGGGAGGGAGAATCCCCCTCTCCTCACCTATTTAATTCGTGTCGCAAGATGGGAGAGGCTACAGAGGCTAAGGTTGTAAGTTGTGAGGGATCGTTGAAGGAGAGGGTGGACATGAGAAGCCGCCACTTTGCGCTGCATCATCATATCGCTGTCAAAGAGCTGGGGCAGGGAGAGGGCCGTGAGCCGCAGCAGCACGGGAGGCCGGTCGCCACCGAGGAGATAAGCAAGAGGAGATCACCGCCACCTTCCGCTGCAATCTGCCTGACCGTGGCCACATTGCCAGTCCTGACCTCCTTCCACATGGGGGTCTCTGCAGTTATCCAAAAGCCTTGGAAGCTTCTTGGAAGCTTTCAAGATTGGGCCTCCCAAGCCCCCCTTTCTGTGGCCCTTTAAGACTACACACCCCTCCCCCCCCTACAAATTCCCTCTTAAGGGCTCCATAAGCTCCCTTTCCCCCCAAACATTTGCCTTGAAGGGCCTTCATGTGGCCTACTTAAGCGTTTATATTACACCTTTCCCCCTCCATAAATTGCCCTTGTAGGCTCTTGTTCATGTAGGTGTGGTAAAGACCTTTTCCCCCCAAATTTGACTTGAAGGGTCTTCATGTGTCTATTTTAAGCCCTTTTTTTTCCCCCCACATGTGAGATCGCCTCCTAAGGGCTCTTTTAGCCCCTTTTCCGCCACACACAATCCCCTATATCCAAAAGAGTCTTCTACACCTTTTCCCCCCTTTGTTTTGTGGGTCTTCAAAAGGCCATTCAAAGTGAATCCCCCTACCTGGGATTTAAAACCCTTCTCGTGGGTTTTCCCCACCCCCTCCTCCCCCCCCCCCCCCCCCCCAATCCAAAGCCCTTAAATCCTTTCTTGTGGCTCTTTCCCAAAGCCCTATCATCGTTCTTATACCCCCTGCCCTCCGGGATTCTTCCTCCCAATTCAGTGCGAATTCCACCTAATACCCTTACCGAGACAGACAAGATCGTAACTTTGCGTCCAAGGTGAAAAATCTGAATTCAAAATGGCTCCTAAGAAAGCCCAAGGTGCAACCGCAGGAGTATCGTCTCCTAGCATCCACGTGGACATCTCACCACAAGTCCAGGTTTTCCTTCCTAATTTTTATTTTACGTTGTTATAATTCAATCATGCATGGACGATTTTTGGAGATAGGATGCATTTTTTGTCTTAAATACCTTGGTTAATTTTGAAAGAATTAGCTCACGACGGAAGAGTTCGGCCATTAGTATTTTCAATAGAAAGAACATATATAAAGTGAGTAGAAAATTGATATGCATTTCTAGTGAGTAGCTTTTTTGCATTTCAATGAATTGAACTTAGATTAATGTCCATATTCACAAAACGGAATTAAGATAGTGCACTCCGTTTAGGCATGGGAGTATAAATTGCATGTCGCATTATTAGGACATATCTTCTTTGCAATGAGTCATTATGGAAAGTGCTAATAATCCATAGGAAATTTCAAGGCATGAAATGATTCTAAGTTGCAAACTCTAGTCAATTGGTATAAATATCGTTTTTCAACTACATAATTATTGGTAAAAGGCTGCTTGTTTTAGCATGAATCTTGTTCGCAAGTTATAGGATGATTAATTGGAATTGGGCTATAAACTAACCTATGCTTGATCTTAAACCGAAAAGCTAGGGTTTGAAAATCAACTTACGGGTAGATAATAAGTCATGTGATTATGGAAATGATAGCATAATTATCTTAAAACATAGACAGGTTAAATTGGCATAAACCTAACACCTAAAAACCGTGAAGGGACTCTCTTAGGAAGAGTTAATTCAATTCCAAAGTTTTAACTAGGATTTAACACGTGACCTAGTCGCTCATATGGTCAAGGCTAAAACTCCTATACCCTAAAACTTGCCCACATTCACGGAATGTAAGGACATTGGAGTATACTTGAGAAGTGATCTAGGGTTTTTTTCCTAGGAATCTCTCGCTAAAAAAGGATGGAACTTGGAACCCTAGGACTGACAACGTCAGCCTAATGTAATCATGAACAGATTGTTTTGTGACTCCATTAAAAGGGTAAATAGTCCCATAGCTTGATGTGACACTTGTGCAACAAGTAGTAGAGTTGCATGATCTTGTGATTTGATCACAAGGAAATGGCCAAATTCCTCAGAATGAGATTGGTAGATTCTTACGCAAGTTATCTTGCAAGAGGATGAATAATCATCCTAACATTGTATCTTTCTTGGGTAAAGATAATTGCTTGAAAGAAAAAGACCAACCAATAAATTTGAATAACATATGAACTTAAGGTATTAACCAAGTCGGGTTAATAGGATACGGCCCTAATCCTAGGATATAGGGGATCTTGCCAAGTCGGAAGTTTCCGGATCGAGTGTTGCATGCATTCGGAATGAAGGATTCACTCCTTAGCAGTTGGCCAACAATAATGGCCAATGAAAATGATTGTGCTTGTTACAGATTTAAGAGCACTATTTTTCTTTTTTTGATCAAATAATTAAAGGATAAATTGATATCTAATGCTTCAGGTTGAAGGCCTAAAGGGAGAGGCAGCTTGAGTTACCCCCGACTGTCTACCTAACCCTAACTAAGGGGGTTGTTAACCACGCCGGGAAGGTGGACCGAACCTACCGCGAGAGGTCTCTTTGCTGAGTGCTACTTGGAGCAGGAGGATGTTTGGGTGTCAGGGGGGTCTCTCGCCATAAATCCCTTGCCTTCTGGGCCCTACACAAGAGGCTAATGTGACTTGGAATTGGATCTTGAGGCCTGCATACTAGTCTATGGGCGGAAACTTGGATTAGTGATCCTTGTGGATTGCTAGATAGCCTTCGGGCGGATTGTGGATAAGCCTACGGGCTGGACTTTATGTATTTCAAAGATAAATATGATAACCTATTAAAAAGGAACTTGTTTGACATTGCTTTTCTATGTCAAGTGCTATGATTATGTGACGGAACCAGTGCCTAATGGGCTAATTAAGGAAGCTCATTGATACATGTCCAACTAAATGTGTTAGGTAATTAAATGACTAAAATAACCTGAGGAAAGTGCGGTGGATGTGGCCATAGGTCCGTCCTACAGATGGGTGGTCCCAGTTGACCGGGAACTTTTCTCAAAATCAAGATGGACAGTCGGAAGATCGATCAAAGAACACGAGCAACAAGAGCATTGACCTAGAGTTATAGCCGATCTCGATTTACATTGTTTTAGGGGAACGGAATGGGACTATGCCTTATGGCAGAGAGGTTGAGCTTTGCATCCCTCTCATTTCCCATTCTCCTTGAACCAAGTGTAGCATGAATCCGCTTCGGACCTCGCCTTTCTACGTAAAGTAGTTCGCTTGGGTTTGACACTAGTTGCCGTTAGAAAATTACCAATAGGGAAAACCCTAATTCAGGTTAGTCCTAAGTGGGAAAGGCCGGAATACTTTCGCTACGTGGTAGACACGGAGAGTCCTAGATCGCAAACCCCGTAACATTCCATGGGAGTGCCAGGTGAAGCTTTCTAGACATCCTTTCTGATGGATTGCTAAGACGTGTCGTGAAGATAACATGTGGACACGTTACAGTTGGTGTCAGAGCCAATCAACAAGGGAATTTTTTTAATGAAATCTTAATAAGATGAAGTAAAGCAAATGTTGCTCTTCCAAACATTTCCTTACTTTCAATGCTGTCTTGCATAATTACGAAGCATGGAACAGGTTCTTAGTGTTCTGCATCATGTTTATGACTGCGATGCATTCCCCGGATTATCGACAAAGGGTTGAGATGATGAACATCTTAGAACATATTTATAATCCATCCCCTTTGTACATGGAACTAAGATGAATGGGTACCTCAGGAATCTACTATATAGCTGCCCACCACCGGTTTGCATACCTATAGACCAACCTAAAGAGGAACAAGTGGTTGGAAGACCTAAAAGTCGTGAAGCTGTTCATTTTTGTGGAGGCTCACGTAAATTCAACTTTACATATTCGCGGTCGGAGGGTCAAACTAAACTCACATGTATATGAGGAAGTGATTCGTGTAATCCCCGCCAACAGGATTAAAGTATTGGGGTGCCATGAGAAGAATGGGTTCCAAAGGAAAGGATACCCTGAACTTCCAATGACTTACCGATTCCTGAAGATCCATGACCTGAAACCATACTATTATACAGTTCCTATAGATAAATGTAATACAACATTATTCTCCCCAAACTAAATGTAAACAGTTGGCTTATCATCCCAAGACATGTTGTATTCCGAAAGGGATATGCCCATATAAATACAAACAAGACTTCTTTTTATCAATGTTTGATTGTGTATGAGAATTGATAAGAAGTTAAGTGGTTAGATTACTTGGTTGATAGCTGAAATGGAAACGAAATATAAAACACAACGCTTAACAAGTAATAACAATAAGAAATATTTTTCCAGGTGCAACTCCAGGTACAAATTCCCAATTTGCCTCCTACATCATACTGCTATAACCTAGGAGAAGAAGTTTCTTCTCAAGTAGATTAAGCCACCCAAATTTGATGGGAGAGGCAAATCTATCCAAGTAGATGCTAAAATTTGGATTGAATCCATGGAGGATTACTTTGAAGCAGCCAATACTGCACCCGCCAATCAGGCTATGCTCACCAAGCTAAAGCTCATCGGCGAAGCCAAGCTTTGGTGGAAACAATGGTGCAGAGATCAAGGGATCGTAGAAGGATTCGTTACCTAGGAGAAGTTGAAGAAATCCATGCAAGGAAGATACTTACCACCTGCGTATCACATGTAGAAAATGAATGAGTTCTACGAGCTAAAATAGCTAGGACTCACTCTTGACGCATACTATTCTAAATTTGTCTCACTTCTTAAGTATGTGCTATAGATGGACATGACACAGTAGGTGTCCAAATTTTGTGCTAGTTGAAACCCACCAGTAAATACCCGTCTTGAATCTATGCATCCATCAGATCTTCAGGACTCACTCATTTGAGCTGCCCCTATAATTCAGGAGGTGCAGGCTAGACCAAGGGTCTTATAATGACCCGAACAGAGGAGCATTCAGGCCTCAAGTGAAGAAAGTTCAAGGTCAGAATCAGGGACAAAAAAAGAAAGCAATAACTAACAATGTCAACAACTTTGTTCATACTCAAAGCAATGGCCAAAACCTCCATTGTTTCCATTGCAACAAGCCCGATCATTTCACAACACAATGTCCGAAGCTTGGAGGAGGACATCGCCAAGCACCTTTCCAAGGAACGGGCCGTGGTCAGGGAGCCGCTACTCAAGGCAGAGGAAGAACCGCCTGTGTTGCCAATAGACAAATGTGCAAAGAAGGAGAGGATCTGACCATGGAAGCAGAATTTGAAAGGGCAACAGTCCATGCCGCTCTACACAAGAAAGGCCCGAATTGCCAGTTCTCGGTGATTCAGACACCGTTGGACTATCAAGGTAAAAGTTTCAAGACCTTGATTGATTGTGGTAGTACACATTCCTTTATCTCACCTTGTGCAAAAAGATTAGGAATAGCCATAGTAGAAGTACCTATTTTGCTTGTAGAATTAGCAAATGGTCGTGAGGTTACTTGTACCAGGCAAACTGCTAAGGTGGAATTCTTTCTGGGAGGAAAGACGACTTCGGTCAAATTCAGAGTCATGAATTTAGGTATCCATGAGTGTCTACTAGGAATGGATTGGCTTAAGCCTAATGACACCCATATTCATTGTGGAAAGGGCCAAATTTCCTTTCAAAACTCTGAAGGGGATTTGGTCACAACTCAAGGTGAGGCTGGAGTGCCAAAAATTCGATTGGCCAATACCAGCAACTGTAAAAGAAATACACAGTTTTCTTGGATTGACAGGATGGTATAGGGTCTTCATAAAAAACTATGCTTTGATTGCAACACCTCTGACAGACTTATTGAAGAAGCAAACATCCATTGCATGGTCAACTCTCGAACAAAGTAGCTTGGACAGATTGAAGAAAAGTTTGGTATCAGCACCTATCCTAAAGCTTCCAGACCTCAGCAAGGAGTTCGAGGTAGTAACTGATGCTAGCGCACTTTCCTTAGGATGTGTGCTCATGTAGGAAGGTCATCTTGTAGCCTACTCTTCAAGGAAATTGAAGAGTCATGAGAAGAATTATGCTACCCATGATCTAGAATTATTAGCTGCCATCCATGAACTACTATTGGGAGAGACTTAAAGGTGACATTCTCAAATTTATCACTGAGTATTTGTCTTGTCAACGTATCAAAGCCGAACATGTCAAGATGCCAGGGAAGTTACAACCACTTGACATTCCCCAAATGAAATGAGAATTCATCAGTATGGATTTTGTTGTTGGCCTACCCCAAGTTCAAGGGGGATACAACTCCATCATGGTTGTGGTTGACATGCTTACTAAGGTTGCACACCTTATTCCAGTGAAGACAAACTATAAAGCCTCAGACATTGCAAGATTGTTTATCAAGGAGATATTCAAGCTACATGGGCTACCCAGAAGAATCATTAGTGATCGTGACTCTCTCTTCACATCACACTTTTGGAGAGCTATCTTTGAAGCCATTGGGACTCAACTCTGTTTTAGCACAGCTTACCATCCCCAAAGGGATGGCCAAATAGAGCGAATCAATCAAGTCATCGAGGATATGCTTAGGGCACACTGCTATCGGTGAGCCAAAAAGGTGGATCCAATACTTGCCTTTGGTTGAATTTTCCTACAATGCTTCTTACCAACAAAGCATTCAGATGATCCCTTTCCAAGCATTGTATGGTCATGATTGTCGAAGTCCCCTAAACTTCTGAGATCCAACCTTGAGGGTTGAGGCTTCAAGGTACATATTGGAAGAGATGGATGACCAAATAAAGTCAATAAGACAGGACATCCAAGCTGCCAAGGATAGATAGAAGGCATACGCGGATTTGAAGCATCAAGATAGAATCTTCAAGGAAAGAGATATGGTCTTCATTTGCGTACGCCCAAAGAAGAGTTCCCTATCCTTAAGAGATTACAAAAAGCTAAGTCCAAGGTATTGTGGACCGTACAAAATCCTCAAGTGCCTAGGACCTGACGCTTATAGATTGCAACTCCCTGAGAACCTAAAGGTTCATAATGTATTCCATATCAGCCTATTGAAGAAGTATGTACCTAATCCTAACCATATACTTGATGATGAACAAGTTGTAATGCCTAGTCAAGGAGTCCTTGAACTAAGGCCTGACAGGATCTTAGATGTTAGGGAGAGACAACTGAGATCCAAAACCTTGAGAGAATGCCTAGTCCAGTGGAAAGATTATCCCAAAGAGGATGCCACTTGGATAGATAAAAGCACTCTCAACCACCAATATCCCCAGTTTATCTCGAGATGAGGACATCTCGATTCCTCCAAGGGGGAGAGAATGTAACATTTTCGAATCAAATACACACATTATTCATATGAATCCCCTCTTAGGAGGCCAATAAGGATAGGATAATAACAATTTTTTTAATTTAAAAAAATCCCTCTCTCCTCCGGCCGACTGTCATGCTGGAGGAGAAGGGTTTAGTAGTGCCACTAAGCTCCTTGCTAGAGCTTGAAGGGGGGAACTCATGAATATTGACGCGTGGGGGAGGGAGGATCCCCCTTCCCTCACCTATTTAATTCGTGCCGCGGGATGGGAGAGGCTACAGAGGCTAAGGTTGTAAGTCGTGAGGGATCGTTGAAGGAGAGGGTGGATGTGAGAAGCTGCCACTCTGTGCTGCACATCACGTCGCTGTTGAAGAGCTAGGGCAGGGAGAGGGCCGTGAGCCATAGCAGCAGTGGGAGGCCGGTCGCCCACCAAGGAGATCAAGAGGAGATCACTACCACTTGCCACTGTAGTCCGCTTGACCATGGCCACATCGCCAGTCCTGGCCTCCTTCCACATGGGGCTCTACAGTTATCCAGAAGCCTTGGAAGCTTCCAAGGTTGGGCCTCCCAAGCCCCCCTTCTTGTGGCCCTTTAAGACTATCCCCCCCACAAATTCCCTCCTAAGGGCTCCATAAGCCCCCTTTCCCCCCTCGACATTTGCCTTGAAGGGCCTTCATGTGACCTACTTAAGCTTTTATATTACACCTTTCCCCCTTTATAAATTGCCCTTGTAGGCTCTTGTTCATGTGGGTGCGGTAAAGACCTTTTCCCCCCAAATTTGACTTGAAGGGTCTTCATGTGCCTCTTTTAAGCCCTTTTTTTTCCCTCCACACGCGAGATCCCCTCCAAATGGCTCTTTTAGCCCCTTTTCCCCCACACACAATCCCTTATATCCAAAAGGGTCTTCTACACCTTTTCCCCCCTTTGTTTTGTGGAGCCCCAAGAGGAACACCAAGGAAAAGGGAATTCTCTTGCAAGAAAATCTATCTTGTAACATCAACAAGCTTTTATTTCATTCTTATGATCATCAAAACAAAGAAAACAACAATTCTTCATGCAGTATCATAGTAGATTTCTCCCACGGATTTGATAGAATCAACCATATTCTTCAACATCTTCACAAAATCCATCAATATAACAAAGAACACAAAAAATATGCCATCTTTGAATGGAAATCAATCACATATTATTCATCTTCAATGTCTTCATGGTTCTCTCTCTCAATCTCTCATATACAGTTACACTGTTTTCATAGATTTGACTATCTCTAACTCTCTCTCTCTCTCTCTCTCTCTCTCAATAGTACATCATATCCTCACTACAATAATCTCATAATAACCCTCAATAATCCTTCTTAGGTTGTGGATGCACCTCCCAAGAGGTATGTCTGATATAAAGAGTCACCAGAGCCACTACAGTGTCTTTTCACGGCTCACTACTGTCACTATCACTTAGTCTTCTCTTCAGTCTTCAGCAGATGTTTCTTCCATCTGTTTTAGCTTTTTTGAACTTAGATTCATCCTTTCCAAAGGTTAGAAAACTTTTCCAAAGTCACATATACATTCTACAAAACACTTATAGAAGGTCTACAGAACAGTCACAGTACAGCACCAGAACAGCTATAGTACAGTTACAATACAGAGACATAGCACAGATAGAGAATCTACAGAAGGTCATCAAAACCTCATAACTCATACTCAAACCATTCCAAACTCTTAAAAACTATTCAATAAGCTTTCAAAATATCTCAATCTTCATCAATCATCAATCCATGCTTTATATAGAAGACAATCAGAACAAAACAAAAGCTATACGGAACCAATCAAAACATCACAGAATCTCATATCTCCACTGAAAATCATTATGAACTTCCAAAACATAATCAATATCATCCAAAAAAATCTCAAATACTTCCATTAACAATCATACATCACTCTAAATCCACCAAAAATCAATCATTCAGACCTCAAAAAGAATAAAAATCAGTCAAAAATTCAGTCTTTTTTCACTCTCAACATATCCCCACACTTAGAAAGGAAGTGTCCTCGCGACCCAAGGAAAAGAAGAATATAAGTTCACTAAAGAGCTCAATTTGGATCTTCCTTCATATCTTCAATAATCTTGCCAAAACACGACCCCAACTTATCACCTGTATCTGATAGAAAAAACTACTAAAGGAAAACTCCATTATGCATGAACTCATCTGATTAATCATGTAAAAACCATTACAAATTTGTAAAGGATATAAGAGGTTCTCTTCCATTGTCCACCATAGGGTTTTCATCTACCAGCACCCAAATCCCCGTATCAGGCAATAAAGAAAAAAAACTACACACCGTACCCATAATCGTAACACATGGACAAATCAGACAACCATAAAAACCGTGACCATCAGTGGCAACTAAAGACTTGTACACGCCCATCCCATGAAGTGAGTTCGTTAAGAAGGGGAAATAAGTACAATGAGGGGAATTAATTTAATGAAGGTTTTATTGGAATAAATTATTAACAATGGGTGACATTTTATTAGGTTATAAACCTTAATAAGAAAACGATAGTTCCTTCTTAAAATTTTAATTACAAATTATTAAGTTGAAATGGTGCTGTAGCACAACCCAAACTTCGATTCCCAGACTGGGTCTCTAAATGCAAATTTCTTAATTAAAAATTAAGAGTGATGTGGAGTGGTTTTTTGCCAACGCGTGCTCTTGCGACGGCTAATTCAGTTTTATTATAAATTAAAGTGCCTCTTAAGCGCATGTAGCGCGTGCAAAGTGAACGGTTGGTTGATTTTTATTATTATGAAATTGTGTGTTTAGTGCGAACAAGCGTGAAAAATGTGGGTGAATAAATATTTCATTTTAACAATTAATTTGTGATTAAAGGGAAAGTGAAATAAATAAAGCACATAAAATAAATACCTGGAAGGGGTGTGTATGCAATGGCCTGAAGGCGCACGGAAGAGTCCCCCAAAAGCAATGAATCTAGGAAAAGAAAAGTAAAGACCACTGATTGAACAACAAAGACAAAACCTTAGTGGGTGTGTTGATTTTTATGATTAGATTGTTTTTATTGTATTATGATTTATTATTTTTTAACTTAATTATATATATATATTTTTGGAATTTTATTTGTGTTTGGGATGGTTATAAAATGTGGTTTGGTAAATTTATGTTAGTATGTATGGTTATTGGAGTTAGGTGTAATTTTTTGGATTTATTTTTTAATAAATTGTATGTGGTTGTGTATTTATTGTTTTTTTTTTCAAAAGGAAGAATAATTAAAGATGGATATGGGATGAAGTAAAAAGAAAATATCAGCCAGTTAGGAAATATCCACAATTTAGGGTATGAAAATAAGATGGGGATTTTTATGGTAAAGTTTTGTGTGTTGGTCTTTTTATTTTTATAAATTGTTTGAAATAGGGGTACCGTGTATAAAAATATTTTAAAGTGAAAAATGAATGGAAAAAGGTCAAAGGGAATGGGTGGAATTTTTTGGAATTTTCCAAAAAGAATCTATATTTTTGTCTAATTTTAAATGATTTTTTTGCATTTTTAAGGTAAGTTTAGAATAAATTGGCAAATATGGAATTTTCTATAATTTTGGGGGTTGAAATTTATAGCTAAAAAATTTCCAAAAATTTGCAGAAAGTGAAGGAAATTTTTAGAATTTTTTTTGAGTGGAAATTAATTTATAAATTAATTAAATATGTTAAATCAAGAAAATCAGCTTAGTTTGGTAAGTAAGGTCAAATCAAGTCAAAATAAGTCCAGTTAGTATGGATAAGTCAGGTAAGTTAGACTAACTTAAGTCAGGTTAGTCATAGTGAACTAGGTTTGTTTGGGTTAGTCAAAGTCAGATAAGTAAGTTAAGGCAGATTCTAACTAACCTAGGGTAGACTAACTAAGCTAGGGTTAGTGAGGTGAAGATGGGAACTAACCCAAGGTGGGTTAGTGTAACTAGGCTAAAGTTAGATTGACTAAGGTAGGGTTAGTTGACTAAGGGAGTCAACTAACCTAAGTAGGGTTAGTATAACCTAGTTAGGGTTAGCCTAACTAAATGAGGGTTAGTTGACTAGGGTAGGGTTAGTTTAACCTAGGTAGGGTTAAGGAACCTAGGGTTAGAGTTAGTCTAGCTAAATTAGGGTTAGTTTAACCTGGGGGGTTAGACTAACTAAAGTAGGGTTAGTTTAACCTAATCAGGGTTAGTGTAAGCTAATTAAGATTAGTGTGATTTAATTAAGGTTAACTAACCTAAAGTTAGTGGGAAGAAGGAGGAGGAGGAGGAGGAGGGCGGTGGCACGGCGGAGCCGGCGGCGGCTATGGCAGAGCCGGCGGCGGCGGTGGCTACGGCAATGTTGGAGGTGGCCCACGACGCACAACGACGGCTCACAACGCACAACGGCGGCTCTGGAGGCGGCCGTGGCTGGAGGAGACACTAGAAGGGGTCGAGGAGGGAGCGGGGAAGGCGGCCGTTGGAATGGGAGGGAGGGCGTGGTGAAGACGTCGTTGGGGGGGAGGAGGGTGGAGAGAGAGGGAGGGTATGGGGTAGGGAGGGAAATGGCAAGAGGGTGGGAAGGGATGTAGGTGGTGGCGGATGAAGGGCGGCCGGGCGAGGTGGTTGGGAGGCAGCGGGGCGGGCGATGCAGTCAAGAGACGGCGGCCAAGGAGGACCCGAGCGGGGCAGGCAAGTCCATGATCAGAGGGAGGAAGGAGAGGAGGAAGGGAAGAGAAGGAGGAGGAGGAGGAGAGAAGAGGAAGATGGGGAAGAAGAAAAAGCAGGGAGAGAGGGGAGAGAGAGGGAGGGGTTGGGGAGAGAGAAAGAAGGGTAGGAGAGAGAAAGTAGAAAGAAGAAGAAGAAGAAGAAGAGAGAGAGGGGGGTGGTTGGGATGCGGGGGGAGGTGACCATTAGGGGGGAATTAAAAAATAATTAAAAATGAGTAAAATAAATAAATAAATAAATAAATAAACAGGGGTAAAAAAATTTTGCAGTGGTGGGACCTGATGGGGCAGGGACATCAACACCCAAGTTGCGGACGTGACGGGGGCGTCTCAAGTCACGAGAAAACGAAAACGCACACGTTCATGCGCAAGGCGAGGCACGCAAGAACACGAAAAAACAAAGAAAAATTAATAACTCATAAACCGTTCGTCAAAAAAAAAATTTGTAAAAAGGAAAAATAGGCCGAGAGAGGAGGGGAAAATGATGGAAAAGTAAGACGGAGTGTCCGAAGGAAAATGAGGGCGTTCACATGGGAAAAATACAAAAAACAGGCCCGAAAACACATACGGGGATAAATATCGAAAAATCTGCTCACAGAAATGCAGGGCGAAAAGAAGGAAAAAGGTGCAGAAGAACGTGGCCAACAACACTATCACGTCAAAACACAGTTTTGACCGAGATAGGATGCGTTCACATGGGAAAAATTAAAAAATGGCATACGAACACGAGGTCGAAAATTAATAACAAAAAAAACGGTTCACCGGAACATAGGGTAGAAAAAAAAAGGAAAAATGTGCGAGGGAAGGGGTTGCATAAGTGTGTCATATCAAACCTGAGTTCCGAGGGAATTAGGAGGGGTTCACATGCAAAAAACACAAAAAATGCATTAAAAAACGCACGAATAAATTAATAACTAAAAATTCGGTAGTCGAAAAAGGGGGGAGGAAAAAGGAAAAAGTGGGGGGAAGGCTGGTAGGACATGCTTCTCAAATCAAAAGGGAATTCCGGTGAAAATATGACAGGTTCACATGGAAAATTGTGAAAAAGACGCATGAAAATGGCCCTGAAAACCCATAAAAATTAATAATAGATGAACCTTGCATTGGAATGACACGAAGTAAAAAGAAAAAATGGCAAGGGGAAGGTGTAGGTTAGGGCTATCATGTCAGATCACTGTTCTGACAATAAAGGTACATGTATATGGAAAACCAACCAAGTTACACAAAATACTGCAAAATTTAATAACTTTAGAACTGTTTGTCGGAACAAGGGTCGAGAAAAGGGAAAAATGGTCAATTCAAAGGGATGAACAGGGCTATAAGTTTGGATTGGAATTTCGGTGAACGTAGGGTGCGTTCACATGGAAGGACAACAAAATCAGGGAACGAAGAAAAACTGCAAGGGAACGGCCCCAGGGGGGATTGAAAATGGACGAGTGGGTGGGGAAGGGACCCCATGAGGGTAAAAGCAAGGCAGGCATAGATGCATTATCAGGTTAAGGAAAATGCAGAGGGGTATGCAATGTAGATGTGCAGGGACGCGTCCCCACACTTAAAACCTTAACGGATAGGATTGACCGAGCAATAGGGACCTAGTACCACACAACAAACCAATGGCTAACGTCCCCACACTTAAAACATGACTGTCACTGACAACAGAAGGTGTAGAGTTAGAAAAACTTGGCCCATGTTGTCGAGAATCAAGGTTGACTGTCGATGGCACGTCCACTGTCGTTGTCGGTTGTTGCAAGAGGTACCAAGGTATCTTCATAACACACATCCTTCATGGCAGGGACCACGCGGAAGCACCCAGGGAGGTAGCTGGTTGAAGGAATCGCAGGAAATTTGTCGATGGCGAGAGATATGACACTCAACTCACCATCACTCATATGGAATGAAAGAGCAATTACTCGCCCCATGACTAATATCACTCGAGGAAATCAGGATGAAAACCCATATCTCACACCCAATTTAGGAAGCGACAAAGGAATGGTGCAGAGGGAGTATGCCAGGGTGCACAATTGATGGTGCATTAGTGTGTCCAACCTGTCTGGCATAGGTGCAAAGGAGAAAGGCCAGGGAGCCTTATAGTGTAGTGTATAAAGCATAATGATGTGTCATGTGTTGATGGCAGAAACCCAGCCCATGGGTGCATAGGGAAACGGGAACGTACCTGGCTCCAAAGGTCGTAACGTCCCTCAATCCGCGCCTCTCGGTAATTGATTGAAGAAACTCCAGTCACACTCAGCCCACCCGCTGTCTCATGCTCTGTTGAAAGATACAGAGGGCAGCCATGTCCTGAAACCCATTGATGTAATCCTCACGGTCACTTGTGCAAAGGTTGTATGCCTTGTGTGCATTTGATGGTGCAACTGTGCATCCCACCCTCTGCTAGCATATACTGTAAGAAGAAAGGCTAGGGAGCCTTATGGTGCAGTGCACAAGAACAAATCGTACTTTGTGCATTGAGAGGCCCATCTCGTGCGTGCAACACTCCATTCACACATCTCACGTCTCATTTGATTTGAAGGGAAATACTGGTCACTCACCCCACCCAGTGTCTCACTCTATGATAGATACTGAGGGCAGCCCATACTCACATCCCCATCCTATTAGGATGAAAGCTCGCGTCACTTAATTGTTTGTCGATGAAGATCGCGTTGTCAATTGTTGAAGAGGCGTACCCAGGGAGGTAGCCATCAGATCGAACGTTGTGTTACATAGGACATGACGTCTGCTAGAGGACTGTCAAACGCTTTGCAGAAAGGCACAGGACACAGCGTACCAAGGGAGGCAGCTTCGGAACTGGATCCTGGGGATGTCTATTGATGAATCCACTTTTTGGACTGCTGGGTGTTGCCACCTTTTTCCACAGCCAGCTTCTCGCCCAAGGGTGTTGACCACCTTTTCTTGGAACGAGGCCTACTATGATAGGGAATTTCTTCCTTTTCTCCCATAACAATTGTTTTTTTCTTTTCTTTTTTTTTTTGGTTCTTTTTTCGTGTTTGGTTGTTGTTTTTTTTTTCTTTTTCTCCTAGTCCCGAGGGTGTCTCCACCTTTTCTCAAAGAATAGGTCGGCATGACAGGGATCGAAGTCCTTTTCTCCCATGACCGATATGTATATTTTTTTCCTTTTTTTTCGAATTAAGCAAGGGAATTATAGAAATACCATTTGTCAGAACCAACATCGCCACTGTCCTGGTGGAAAATAGAGGATAAGAGATCAGGGGCGGGAGGTGGGGCTGAGGGAACAAAGGGTTGCGTCCACCTCATCAGGAGTGGCTGAAGAACGGCTATCAGAAGTAACGTCATAAGAGTTACAGTGCCATGCCAACAGGGGAAAGGATCAAGTGACTATGATTATCAAGATCCCCAAGGAGGGAAGTACTTCTTCAGGTGATATCCATTGATCAGGAAGGGATCATCACAGACATCAACGGTCTGCACTTGGACAGAGCCATTAGGGTTGACGGCAAGTACCTTATATGGGCCCATCCACCGCTGTTGAAGCTTGCCAGGAAACTTGCCAAATCATGAATCATAGGCTAGGACCAAATCACCTTCTTTGAACTCCTTGTGCTTGATGAAGCTGTCATGGTAAGCCTTACGTGGAGCTTGCATGGCTTCCATGCACTATAGAGCCATCCTGTGAGTTTCGTCCAAACATTCCAAGTGCAGGAGATGGCGTTGCAGTGAATCATCGTCCCCCAAACGCTCTTTGATAGCCACTCGCAAAGAGGGCAATTCCAGTTCAACAGGGAAAACAACTTCTATACCATACACCAGCTGAAAAGGGGTCTGTCTTGTTGCTGCTTTATGGGAGGTTCTATACGCCCAGAGGGCCTCTATAAGTTGATCATCCCAATCACGACGATGTGCAGCAATCGTCCTTGTCAGAATTGAGCAGAGGATGCGATTGGTGACTTTGACTTGGCCATTGGCTCTGGGGTAATAAGGAGTGGACTTACGATGGCGGATCTTATATAGCTCTGTCAACTCTTCCATGACTTTATTAATGAAATGAGTGCCTTTGTCACTTACCAGCTCTAGGGGACTACCAAAACGGTGATGATATTCTCGTACATGAACACGGCCACGCTGTTAGCATCGTCCCGCTTTAGGGCTTTAACTTCACACCACTTTAAGACATAATCCGTACATACCAAGATGTATCTGTTCTATTTCCTTCTGGTGGGAGGATCGATTGGGCCGACGAAGTCGATGCCCCACTTCTCGAATGGCTTCAAAGGAAGGATAGGTTGCAGTGGCATGACACTTGTTTTGGTGGGTTTTCCCATTCGCTGACAGGCATCAGATCACTTGCAGTAGTCATAGGCATCCTTATGAATGGTCGGCCACCACTAACCTGCTAGCAGAGCCTTTTTGGGTGTTGCTTCTCCTGCAAAGTGGCCTCCACATGGATCGTCATGGCAAGCCTTCAAAACAATCCCAATCTCATCTCCTGCAACACATCTTCTGAGTACTTCATCTTTGCCTTTCTTGTACAATGCACCGCCTAACAGGGTGTAGGGGACTGATTCTAACATAAGCTTATTCCTTTCCTGACTAGAAATGCCAGGAGGATATTGTTGGGTTGCCAACAGATTGGCAATGTCTGCATACCAGGGGGTTACATTTTCTACCAGGAATAGGGAAGCATCAGAGGTCTGGATCATCCTGCTCCTCGACTTCAATTTGTGGGATATGCGACAGATGATCAGCCAGAACATGGGAACGACCAGGTTTGGTAATTACCTCAAAGTCGAACTCCTGGAATAGAAAGAGCCATCTCATCATTCGTCCTTTCACATCTGCTTTGTTCATCAGGAAGGATAGGGCTTCATGATCCACATAGAACTTGAAATGTGTGGACAATAGATAGTGTCTAAACTTCTCCAGTGCAAACACCATTGCCAAGCACTCAAGCTCTGTCACTGTGTAATTTCGTTCCCTATCAATGACCTTTTGGCTTGCATAATATATCACTTGATCTAGTTTGGAGGGGCCCTTTTGACATAGGACAACACCTAGCCCTTCAACTGATGCATTTGTGTGCACATGGAACTCCTTCATCCAATTAGAAGGTTGTAAAATAGGTGCTTGAATTAGGCATTGTTTTAGGGTATTAAAGGCTTCTTCATAGTCATCCATCCAAAGGAAATCAACTTCTTTCCTTAGGAGCTTGTGCAGAGGGGCTGCCTTAGTTGCAAAATGTGCAATAAATATTTTGTAATAGCCCACATGGCCAAGAAATCCTCTCAATTGTTTGAGGTTTATCGGTGCTATTAATGTAGCAATCTTTTCAATCTTTACCGGGTCTATTGCAATTCCTTGTGTAGAGACAATATGGCCCAAAAGAACTCCTAAGAAGACACCAAAGACACATTTGTCGGGGTTGAGAGATCCCATACTCTCGGCATCTGTCAAAACATTGATTGAGGTGTCCCCAGTGCTCACGGATCAAACTATAGACACAGAAGTCATCAAGATACACCTCAATGAAATCATGTAGATGGTTCTGGAAGGCTGCTATCATTACTCGTTGGAAGGTGGCAGGAGCATTACAGAGCCTGAATGACATCACTTTGTAGGTATACGTCCCCCATTCCATGGTGAAGGTTGTTTTAGATTGGTCCTCTTCCGTGATTTGGACTTGGTTATATCGGCTGAATCCATCCAAGAGGGAATACAGCTCATGGCCTGCCACTGTGTCCAACAGTTGGTTTGTAAAAGGGATAGGAAAATGGTCCTTCTTCATCTTCGAATTGAGCTTTCGAAAGTGGACATATATTTGAAGTTTTCCGTTCTTCTTGGTGGGTAATATCACAATGGGCGAAACCCATTCAGTGTTGGCCACGGGATAGATGAACTCTGCTTCAAGAAGTTTCAATAATTTGGCCTTCACTAGAGCAGAATAATTAGGATTCATCCGTCTTTGTCTTTGCCTTAGAGATTTGGCATCGGGCTCTAGATCAATGTGATGCTGTCTTTATAGGACCAAGCAAACACATCTAAGTTATCCTTTAGTAGGTCTCAAAGGACCACCATTTCTTCTTCTGAAAGATTGAAACCCACTTTCAGGTGACATTCAGTACCCTCAACATCCAAGAACATTACTTGTCTTTCACCTTCCACTTCGCAGATAAATGTCCCATGGATTGCTTCTGGCTGACTCTTTTAAGAGAGTCGTATCCTCGTCTGATATCCCACTAGAAACAATGTCCTCCTTCTGAACAGATGACTCATTCGTTTGTTTAAATTGCTAAAAGGGTATCAAAGCCTTATTTGCTTTTGTTTGAGTGGTGATCTCTTCAGAACTCAAGGCTTCATCTTCAGAGGATGCGTTCAAGAATGTCACATAGCACAAACCTGCTAGAGGCCGTGACTTTGAGGGCTTAGGCTTTTGTTGGCAGGGGGCATCATCATCATCTTCTCTTTGGATTGAATAGTCAGGGTGATAGGAGCCACTGGTGAACGTAATTTTTACGATTTTAATCCATTGCTTATACAAATTTTGCATACTTTGTGGTCCATTGATCAACCCAAATGGAACCATGGTTGTTCCATCCAGTATCCTGAGATATTCGGCCTCTGAGGTCTCTGTAGGGACGTCAACCAAATCATCCTCTATTAGAGAAAATTCTTCATCTGCACTTCCATAGCCTACTTCATTTTCTTCCTCATCAGTTTCATTCTCTTCCTCTGGAGGCTCTGTCTCTGCTTCTGTAGAGGCTATGTAGGAGAAGAACATATCTTCTGCCTCTACATCTACTTCTGCTTCTGTCAACAGTTGTGAATCTGCTTCTGCTTCTGCTTCTGGCTCTGCATATATTACTGTCTCTGTATCCGCTCTGTCTCTGTTTTGTAGACGCTCTGTATCTGCTCTGCCTCTATATTGTCTCTAATCTATAAATGTACTGTCTCTGTATTGACTATGCTCTGTTTCTGCGACAGTCATATAACAGGGAGAACAGTACATCCATACTTCTATTTCACTGTCAGAGGTGATTTCAAAAGCTAATTCTAATTGAGGTAGGAGATATGCACCCATGGTCAAGGATTTTACTTCCCTTGGCAGTTGGCTTACATTGCCCACTGTTAGGGACTGTGCCTCTGATTTCTTAGAAAATATATTCTTAACAGCCTCTTCATCTCCTGATGTACCATCTGTTACCTCATTAGAGGAGTCAGTTATGGCTTCAATGGATGTGGATCTATTGCCTTTTTGCAATCCATACAACTTTAACACCGCTTTATTGGGTCCTCTACCTAGGGTTACAGTTCCTTTGAACCAGTCCCCATACTGGTTCTTGCTTCAAAAAGCCAAGGTCTTCCCAACAGCAGAGGGTATGAGGTCCCATAAGAATTTTGTTTGACCACCAAATATGTCAGCCAATAGTCTCTTCCTGCAAGGGTTGTTTTTACATATGGGAGGATGCCCAATGGTTTGACTCTACTTTGGTCTGCCAATCTGATAAGCCACTGTGTAGGTTGGATTCCTTGCAACCCTAAGTCCTTCATGGTAATATCCGTCATTATGTTTATTGATGAGCCTCCATCAATCAATGCATCTGAAATGAAGCATCCCTCTATCCATACACTAATCTCTGGGGTTCCATGATCTAAAAAGGCATTAGCCACATGTACTTCCTTTACAGGCTCCGAGGCATTATTGGTCTTAGTCATTGTTGAAGGAGCGATCCTTAGTCCACGCCTTCGTGTCAAGATGCTTTTGAATGTTAAGTTTGATTTAAAAGTATCTAGGTCTTTGACCAAGTCATAATCTTTAATAGGATCCACAGGTTTCTCTAGCCGGCTGGGGAATGGGGCTACACCCATTTTCATCTTTCCTTTTTCTACTAACAATTGCTGCATATGCACTTCTTCTATTTCTGGAAGTGCTTCTGTATCATCTATCTCTTGGGCCTTTGGTATTGTCTCTGGGAATGTCTCTGTAGCCTTCTGTGACACTGTAGTGCTCTGTACTGTACTGTACTGTTTTTTACTGCTCTGTCCCTCTATAGGCAGGTTGAACTTCACAGTCTTGGCAAGAGAGTCATTTCCATTCTAAACCACGGGTTCCTTCTTCTTGGTGCGCATCACAATGGAAACTTCCAACTAGACCAAATTGGAAGCAGGTTCTTGTACCTTCTATTGGCTATCAGTGACATTGGCCTTTACAGGGGCTGGATTGGGACAGTCCTTTGCAGTGTGGCCTTCTCCTTTGCATCGACTGCATAAGGGCTTGTAATCCACTGACCTTCTGGGATTTGGACAATTTGGTGAAATGTGTCCCTTTTCTTTGCATCTGTAACACTCCACCTCTGATCTCTGACCACCGCCAGACTGTCATCCTCTATAACTTTGAGAGTGAAACCTCCTTGGACCGAAATTAGGACCAAACTCTCTAGGCTTGGGTCCAATATCCTGTGTTGTCATTTTAGATTCCAGCAAGTTGAATCTTGCATTTTTATCCTTCTGTCTTCGTTCATGCATCTCTTTCTGAGAGCAAATATCCTCTGTATGGTTCTTCCGCAAACAGTAAGATTAAAAGGCTTCAGGAATGGTTGGTTTTCAGATACATTCAGTGGCTAAATGTCCCGCTTGATGACACTTTCCACACCAAGTATTTGACCGCATTACATCTCTTCTAGCTCTTGCAGAAGTGGATATATTGGTGGTATTCACCTTCAACGTCTGTAATTGCTCTATAATCACATCCAGAAGCTCTTTCTTGATACTTGCAATTGAGTTGGATAAGTAGTCCGTCAGATTTTCACCTCCTGAAGTGCTTGTGATAGGGCTTTGAAAAGCTTTTGTAATTACTACATAAACTGCTTGGGTAGATCCAGAAGGTCCTTAGTTTTGGCTCTGATTCAGAGCTCCTATTGAGACTTGGGGTTGTTGATTCCAGTTGGTAGGGTTCCACTGTTGTTGAGTCGCCATTGGAGGAACTGTTTGAGGCCACTGTTGTTGTGGTTGAACCATCATCTGAGGCAGTGTTGTCTGCGGTGACCACAGTGGATTAGGTGCACTATACTATGGCATTGTTTGCATCTAAGGATAGGGGTAGGAAACTGTCCCTGGGACTGCATTTGGTGGATATACCATTCTAGGCATGGGAGGAGGTAAGGCTTCTCTTCTTGGAGTCATTGACAGCCTTGCTTCAACTTCGTCATACAATCTTGCACCTTCCACTGCAGCTTGCAGATTGATAGGTCTTCTCAATTCCACGAACTTGCGAACCTTTGGTTGTAGGCCCCTGAGAAACACTCCTTTCTGGATTGCTTCATCCAAATGATGGTTAGTCCATCTCTTCAATATGGATTCCATTCACGAGACATAAGCTTCTACTCTTTCTCTAGAGGACTAACCTAGGTTCATGAACTCCTCTCGGATTCACTCTTCAAAACCTTCACGCTTGAATTTAGTGAGAAAGGCCAACTTTAGGTTGTCCCATGTGCCAAAAGTTCTTGCTGCTTTTCTCTCATACCACTGAAACACTGCGCCCTTGAAAGTGGTAGGGAATATTGCTAACCAATGCTCAGGGGTTCTGGCATTGTTAGCCACACATGCTACCATAAACTTTGCTACATGAAGATCATGGTCTTCATTGTACTCTCCCTTAAAAGCTGGCAATGGGACTACATTTGCTGGCCTATCATCAATATTTCCAGGACAGATCTGACTAGGAAGGGGACCTTGAGTCACCATGGGGACTTTTGTAAAGAGTGCTTTTAGGGCGTCAAAGGAAGCTTCTGCTGCGAGCTTGTTCTCAGCTTTGATTTTTGCCTTCTCTCTTCTCACGTACCTCTGGACTCATTCTAACACTTGCCTCTTTATTGCATCATTCATTAGGGGGTTGGCTTCAACTAGTTGTTTTGGACTCAATAGGATAGTATCAGAGAGGGCTTGAGTCTTTGAGGGACTCTCTAGCCAACATCTCCTTTACTTCCTTCTTTTCAACATCTCTGAATTCAGCTTTCAAACCACTACAGAGGGGAAGATATTCTATTCTAAAAGTATCAAAACTCATTCTTCTTAGGATCATTGTTGCCTCATTATAATAATGCCAGCTTCTGAGGGTTTCAACAGTGTATGTTGTGAAAAACACTCTGTCTACCAACTTCCAGTGGGTTGCTAATTGAACAAACAGAAGATTATCAGTGCATCAAGCATCCCATGTATCTTGTTGTTGAGCATTCACGAACAAATTCCAACTTTTTTCATTCTTGTCTTCGTGAACCTCTATAGAACAAGACTCCTGAAGCTTCTTCACAATATCCCATTTGATGATGTCTGGAAACTTCTCAATGAATGTCAAATCTTCCATGGATGGTCATTCTCTCTGTTTCTACTCTTCAATTTGATCCCAAACAATTTGCCACCAAGAAGCAAGTTTCGGTGCTTCAACAGGAAGAGAAAATAGCCCACCACATAGAGCATGCATCATGATGGTGATATGTTTTCGCCATTGTGGGATGAAATTCTTGTGGAAAGTGGCTTTGATTATGAGAAATTCCAACTCTTCAGTGGAAGAATGAACTTTACAAACATCCATTTAATTCTTCTCTTCTTGACAATGCCATTTCCTTCATTTTCAGCCTCTTCTGGTGCTTATTGACGGCAAGTTTCCTCGTGCGCACCAAAAACATGGAGCCCCAAGAGGAACACCAAGGAAAAGGGAATTCTCTTGCAAGAAAATATATCTTGTAACATCAACAAACTTTTATTTCATTCTTCTGATCATCAAAACAAAGAAAACTACAATTCTTCACGCAGCATCATAGTAGATTTCTCCCATGGATTTGATAGAATCAACCATATTCTTCAACATCTTCACAAAATCCAAAAAAGAACACAAAAAATACACCATCTTTGAATGGAAATCAATCACGTATTATTCATCTTCAATGTCTTCATAGTTCTCTCTCTCAATCTCTCATATACAGTTACACTGTTTTCATAGATTTGACTATCTCTGACTCTCTCTCTCTCTCTCTCTCTCTCTCTCTCTTAATAGTACATCATATCCTCAATAAAATAATATCATAATAACCCCAATAATCCTTATTAGGTCGTGGATGCACCTCCCAAGAGGTATGTTTGATATGAAGAGTCACCAGAGCCACTACAGTGTCTTTTCACGGCTCACTACTGTCACTATTACTTAGTCTTCTCTTCAATCTTCAGCAGCTGTTTCTTCCACCTGTTTTAGCTTTTTTGAACTTAGATTCATCCTTTCCAAAAGTTAGAAAACTTTCCCAAAGTCACACATACATTCTACAGAATACTTATAGAAGGTCTACAGAACAGTCAGTACAGCACCAAAACAGCTATAGTACAGTTACAATACAGAGACATAGCACAGATAGAGAATGTACAGAAGGTCATCAAAACCTCATAACTCATACTCAAACCATTCCAAAATCTTAAAAACTATTCAATAAGCTTTCAAAATATCTCAATCTTCATCAATCATCAATCCATGCTTTATATAGAAGACAATCAGAACAAAACAGAAGCTATACGAAAGGTATATAGAACCAATCAAAACATGACAGAACCTCATATCTCCACTGAAAATCATTATGAACTTCCAAAAAATAATCAATATCATCCAAAACACTCTCAAATACTTCCATTAACAATCATACATTAGTCTAAATCCACCAAAAATCAATCATTCAGACCTTGAAAACAACAAAATCAATAAAAAATTAAGCATTTTTCCACTCTCAACATTTTGTGGGTCTTCAAAAGGCCTTTCAAAGTGAATCCCCTTACCCGGGATTTAAAACCCTTCTCGTGGGTTTTCCCCACCCCCCCTCCCCCAATCCAAAGCCCTTAAATCCTTTATTGTGGCTCTTTCCCAAAGCCCTATCATCGTTCTTATACCCCCTGCCCTTCACGATTTTTCCACCCAATTCAGTGCGAATTCCACCTAATACCCTTACCGAGACGGACAAGATCGTAACTCTGCGCCGAAGGCAAAAAAATTGAATTTGAAATGGCTCCTAAGAAAGCCCAAGGTGCAACCGTAGGAGGATCGTCTCCTAGCATCCACGTGGACATCTCACCACAAGTCCAGGTTTTCCTTCCTAATTTTTATTTTACATTGTTATAATTCAATCATGCATGGACGATTTTTGGAGATAGGATGCATTTTTTGTCTTAAATACCTTGGTTAATTTTGAAATAATTAGCTCATGACGGAAGAGTTCGGCCATTATTATTTTCAATAAAACGAACAAAATAAAGTGAGCAAAAAATTGATATGCATTTCTAGCGAGTAGCTTTTGTGCATTTCAATGAATTGAACTTAGATTAATGTCCATATTCACAAAATGGAATTAAGATAGTGCACTCCGTTTAGGCATGGGAGTATAAATTGCATGTCACATTATTAGGACATATCTTCTTCGCAATGAGTCATTATGGAAAGTGCTAATAATCCATAGGAAATTGCAAGGCATGAAATGATTCTTAAGTTGCAAACTCTAGTCAATTGGTATAAATATCATTTTTCAACTGCATAATTATTGGTAAAAGGCTGCTTGTTTTAGCATGAATCTTGTTCGCAAGTTATAGGATGATTAATTGGAATTGGGCTATAAACTAACCTATGCTTGATCTTAAATTGAAAAGCTAGGGTTTGAAAATCAACTTACGTGTAGATAATAAGTCATGTGATTATGGGAATGATAGCATAATTATCTTAAAAAATAGACAGGTTAAATTGGCATAAACCTAACACTTGAAAACCGCGAAGGGACTCGCTTAGGAAGAGTTAATTCAATTCCAAAGAACTAACTAGGATTTAACACATGACCTAGTCGCTCGTATGGTCAAGGCTGAAACTCCTATACCCTAAAAACTTGCCCACATTCACGGAATGTAAGGACATTGGAACATACTTGAGAAGTGATCTAGGGTTTTTTCTCTAGGAATCTCTCGCTAAAAAAAGATGGAACTTGGAACCCTAGGACTGACAATGTCAGCCTAATGTAATCATGAATAGATTGTTTCGTGACTCCATTCGAAGGGTAAATAGTCCCATAGCTTGATGCGACACTTGTGCAACAAGTAATAGAGTCACACGATCTTGTGAATTGATCGCAAGGAAATGGCCAAATTCCTCAGAATGAGGTTGGCAGATTCTTACGCAAGTTATCTTGCAAGAGGATGAATAATCATCTTAGCATAGTATCTTTCCTGGGTAAAGATAATTGCTTGAAAGAAAAAGACCAACCAATAAATTGGAATAACATATGAACTTAAGGTATTGACCAAGTCGGGTTAATAGGGTATGGCCCTAATCCCAAGATATAGGGGATCTTGTCAAGTCGGAAGTTCCTGGATCGAGTGTTGCATACATTCAGAATGAAGGATTCACTCCTTAGTAGTTGGCCAATAATAACGACCAATGGAAATGATTGTGCTTGTTACAGATTTAAGAGCACTGTTTTGCTTTTTTTGATCAAAGAATTAAAGGATAAATGGATATCTAATGCTTCAGGTTGAAGGCCTGAAGGGAGAGGCAGCTTCAGTTACCCCCGACTGCCTGCCTGACCCTAACTGAGGGGTTTGTTAACCATGTCGAGAAGGTGGACCGAACCCACCACGAGGGGTCTCTCTGTTGAGCGCTACTTGGAGCAGGAGGATGCTTGGGCGCTACGGGGGGTTCTCGCCATAAATTCCTTGCCTTCTGGGCCTTGCACAAGAGGCTCACGTGACTCGGGATTGGATCTCGAGGCCCGCATACTAGTCTACGGGCAATAACTTGGATTAGTGATCCCTGTGGATTACTGGATAGCCTTCGGGCAGATTGTGGATAACCCTATGGGCTGGACTTTATGTATTTCAAAGATAAATATGATAACCTGTTAAAAAGGAACTTGTTTGACATTGCTTTTCTATGCCAAATGCTATGATTATGTGAAGGAACCAGTGCCTAATGGGCTAATTAAGGAAGCTGATTAATAAATGTCCAACTAAATGTGTTAGGTAATTAAATATTTAAAACAACCTGAGAAAAGTGCGGTGAATGTGGCCATAGGTCCGGTCCTGCAGATGGGTGGTCTCGGTTGGCCGGGAACTTTTCTCAAAATCAAGATGGACAGCGGGAAGATCGATCAAAGAACATGAGTAACGAGAGCATTGACCTAGAGTTATAGCCGATCCCGATTTACATTGTTTTAGGGGAACGGAATGGGACTATGCCTTATGGTAGAGAGGTTGAGCTTCGCATCCCTCTCGTTTCCCATTCTCCTTGAACCAAGTGCAGTGTGAATTCGCTTCGGACCTGGTGTTTCTGAATAAAGTAGTTCGCTTGGGTTCGATGCTAGTTGCCGTTAGGAAATGACCAATAGGGAAAACCCTAATTCCGGTCGGTCCTAAATAGGATCGGTCGGAATACTTCCGCTACGTGGCAGACATGGAGAGTCCTAGATCGCAAACCCTGTAACATTCCATGGGAGTGTCGGGTGAAGCTTTCTAGAGATCCTTTCCGATGGACTTCTAAGACGTGTTCTGAAGATAACAGGTGGACACGTTACAGTTAGCATGAGAAGAAGCTTTGATTACGTTCTATTGTGGAATATTTGATCAAATGGAGAGGTTTACCACCAGAAGAAGCTTCTTGGAGACCTGATTCTATATTGGATGAGTTTCCTTTCTTGAAGGATACATTGGTGGCTGAAGCCTATTGCTTATGGAGCTAGCAATGATACAGACAGGTTCATGACATCATGTTGTTTTAGAATAGTTTTTATCATGCCTAATTTTTAGAATTAAGCTATCTACATAGGCTTAAAGTACTCTTCAAGAGCTTCATTTTGATATATGGTATGTCCCATTTGGACACTTCTAGTAGAAGTTATGATAGACTTGGTCCAACAGGGTCTGTTTACATAACAAGCTGTCTACTTTGTTTTGAGATTATTTGTTGAAGACTTTATGGCTCCATATGCTTTTGAAGTACTCCAAATCATGTATATAGTTGAGGTTTACTTCCATTCTTCAATTTTAGTTTATGTAGTGGTCATACTTCATTCATTTTCCATTTTGTAAAGCTGTAAAATAGAGTAGTACTCTATTCTATCCATCTTTTTCCAGTTTTTCTAGGTTTGTTTTTTAGGGCAAAAACTTTCAGGAAGGGATGGATTGTAAGAAGTTGGGGAATAAGGATTTAGTGTAAACAATATTGATATTATGCCATGTCACACTGGCATTGGTATAAAAGGAGAGAACATGTAAATTTTCAGATCTTTTTGACACATTAATACAATTACAGTCTTTCTCTCCCATCTTGCTTACAGGTTCTATGGCTTCTCCCTCTTTCCTATCTTTCTCTCTCTAAATCTAGTCTTTCTCTTTCCTCTATGGCTTCTTCCTCTTTCCTCTATGGCTTCTCCCTCTTTCCTCTATGGCTTTTCCCCTTCACTCTTCTTTCTCTATCTTCCTGCAGTATTTCTCTCTCTTCTGCAGTCTTCTCTCTCCTCTTTCTCTCTCTCTGACAAAGTCTCCCTAAAAATCCCAACACCACAAGTTGTAATATCCAACACCTATAAAATTTTGGATTTCTTTTAACAATAGAATATTTTCGCTTACAAACTTGCAATATTTAAAAATTATGGTATTTATGCAAAATCATACAATTGTTATATACTTTCCACATCAACACATTTACATATGCATGTAAACTTTATAAAGACGTAAGTAAAGACATAACTAAATATCGTATGCGAACAACCCTTAATGGTTTAAAACTTAAGTTTTTAAAGGTACAACTAGTTTAGTTCTTGTTACATTGTTTCATTTCACACTTTCTCTCTTCATCTATTTATATCCACCACATTCCTCAAACCTGCTCTACGATGGATGCTCGTGTATACTTTGATGAGTGGATCCATGAGACTATATTTGCCAACTAGGGTGACAAGATATTCCAAGTTTTCTCTAAGAACTTCAACCTTGAAAGCATGCTCTCATCGCTGGATCCCCCCCTTCATGTTTTGGAAGACTTTTAGAGCACCATTGCTACATTCATATACTCCATCGAGGGATCCAACATGACTTGGGGGCCTCTTGAACAGCTCATGGTATTTCAGGCAGGGAAGAATCACCAAAAAGTGGTGAATAGGTGTCTGGCTCATGTGGATCCTTCGCATAGAGTATGCACTATTCTCATGGGAAGTGCACCAAGTACATCACCTTTGGATCTTATGGAGTGTGAATTTGCATTGGAAATTTACCTCTTTGCATTGGATATACCCCTAGAGGAGGAGAGCGATGAAGATACAACTCCACAGGTTGTTTCTATCACATACACGGGAGAAGAAGTGATTGAAGAGCTCATAAATGTTGAAGAGGAACATCGAGTGGTGGCAGAGCAAGGGTTGATTCTCATGGTGCCATCTTCTTCAGAACAACCACAAGTCAACAAGCCCAACCATGCCTCCTTGACACCCATTGAAGTAGATGGTGTACAATACTTGCTTCTATCAGATGTACTGCAATACTTGGAAATGAAGAAATAAGAGTTGTTTTCTATCCTAGTTAGGAATTCAATGGAAGACCTAATCGATTATGATTACATGGATATGCATTTGACAATGGTAAAGATTGGAAGATATGATGGCACAAGCTTACATATTGTGAGTGCCATCATAGCAGCACAAGAGCATATTACTTTGGTTGAAGAAGATTACCTTGTGCGAGATGTTGAATTTGAAGCACTACAGTATGATTTGTTTGGACCAAGGCCCCAGCTTCCTACCAAGGAGTTTGTAGATCCCTATGGCCAAAGAGGTGCCTCCCTGACACATGAGAAAATGAAAATACAAGATGATCTGGAGAAGGTGAGATTTCTAAAGAAAGTGGCCCCAGACACCAGACTTTGGAGATGGCAACTGCAGACATCATTTTTTGTCAGAAAGTGGCCCCGAATGCCCAAACTTCAGACAAGACAGCTACAAGCATATTTTTTGGCCAAGATTTCACCATTCGACTCTGAGGGACCCAACTCATCCTACCATCTGGGGCCACTTTCTGGCCCAAAAAGTGGCCCCAGATGCCAGACTTTGGACATGGCAGTTGCAGGCATAATTTTTGGCAAAGATTTCATCGATGGACTCTGAGAGACCTGATGCACCCTACAATCAAGTTTCATCACTTTTTGATAACTCTAGGTTAGTCGCTAAATATATTATTTGATTTGACTTTGTCATTCAGGGCATACTGTATATAGATGAGTTTGCATCAAGGCAAGGAGGAGCTCGACTTGCGGATCGATGGAAGGATTCAGCTTTGAAGGAGTATATTGGTAACCTTGTTGCAGATTTGGTGGTATTTCATAACAAGTGCTCACCAACAGGGCAAGAAATAATAATGAAAATTAAAGCTTTGAACAAGTTTGGACATTTTTGACTGATATTTATCACATCTAGCTTGGAGAAGGTGGTGCTAATCAAGCAGTCAAAGTTTCTTTACTTGTTTGACCAAATGCGTGGTGGAGCAATGTGCATGCTTGCTACAATAGGCGACCCTCCTCTCCAGCGATGAAAAAGCCAAGGAACAATTGAGAATTCTTATTGGCTATCGGATTTTTGTATCTACCATCACTAACAACCATTACATGTATTTTTCTTGATGAATATAAGATACTTTACTTTGTCCCTACAAATAAATATTTATTAAACAAATGTGTGATTTGTATAAGTGTGACGATAATGTGTGGTACGTGAATGACACATTCGCATACGTTAACATAATTCAATACGTAATACTGCACTTGCGATTGTGTAAGTGTGATGATAATGTGTGGTACATGAATGACACATCTGCATACATTAACATAATTCAATGCATAGTACTACACTTGCGATTGTGCATAAGCAATAATGTAACTTGTATTCGTATGTATTTCTACTTTTGCTGCATTCATACGTTAAACAAAAATTAAGAGTCATGTATTTCAAGAAAAAAAACAAAACAACTTCACTCAATTATTTGAATTCAGTACACATCTCATGAGATATTATGTATATATAAGAATTTTTTTTCAATGTGGCAGAGTATACAAATTTTTTTGGCCTTCCAAGATGTTATGGCACTATAGCACTCATTACAAACCTTGCATCATTAATCTAGTAAAATATGGTAGAGTCCACTTGCTGTGTCAAAGCCAAATGATAAAGTTTATGTCTTTATTTGTGATTGTGATACGCTTTGTTGCACGGATGGTTGTAAGCTTTGTATCATCGAACAAGTCAATGAGAAACCCCTCTGTAGCTATTTGTACAGCCTCCATAGCTACAGTAGTCCACCTTCCTACTGGTGGGCCATCTTGCACTTGTGCCCAAAATCTTCCCATCCCTTTCAACTCCAAGTCTTGCATGACTTCTCGAACAACCTTATGAAAAGAAATTTTTGGGATGAGAAGCCCGTATCCGTGTTGGATTCTCCTTATCTCTTAAAGGGTGATAGTGCTCCATTTCCATCTCTTCTTCTGTGGTTGTCCTTGTGCTCTATGGCGAGCACCTATTGCTACATTAGAGGAGACTCCACCTTGTGCTCCAGGTGGCGAGCCTTGGCATGATGTCTTCTTGGGGCCAAAACGATGACATGCTTGCTTGGTGAGTGCCATGCAAGCTTGAGGAGGGCAAGACAGAGAAGAGATAGAGGTTGAGGATGTGAAAATGGAGGAAGAATAGAAAGCAAGATGTGAAAATGAGAAGAAGAATGAACTTTTAACCCATTTAAATCCCAAAACCAGGTTAATGCAGCTTCATACGCACTGTCCATCGTGTGATCGTAAATCCATAACCTTTTATTGGAATGCGACGAAACTTCACATGCGCACTCATTAGGTGACCAAGAGCCCAAAATTCTTTTTTTTTGAAAAAAAAGTGCATGCAGATCCTTGGTCCAAATTCTGGCGTATGGAGCCACTTCCCTTCAGACCAGGGGTCTGCAAGCACTTTTTTTTCAAAAAAAAAAAAGGACTCTTGGCCACCTAACGAGTGCACGTGTGAAGTTTGGTCGCATAGTTTGATATTTTATAAATTATCCCACACCAAGATTATGGATGGATTGATAATTGAGAAATCAACATCATGACGACTACTAGCCCTTAGAAACTTTGCATCACATAGACTATACAAAGGCATCAGGAGTAAATTTTGCAACAAGAAATGGAAAATTTTTGCATGTTATTCCTATTGAAATTGATAGTGCTAACAAAAACTATAAGTAAGAATTGAAAATACGTGAAGATGCACAGCCAAAGTTGAGAGCAAAGGACAAGTGTAAAATTTTAATTCATATTTTAAGGACGCATACAATTATTTTGCACTGGGACATATTCATATGTCCAATGCACGAGAATAACGCTATGCCAAAAAAGGTAACGTTACAAACTATGTTCATTCCATTGGAATGAATGTATCCTTCATTGCTTGAAGATTTCTTACAAGTTAGAAGTCCTTGGGAGTTACAGTGATGTGCTTCGCATGTATTGCACAACGTTGAGTATTAGTCATCAAGTCAACTAAAAAGGCCTCTCCAACACACTCTATATGGCATGAAGACATTCTTTTGTGAAGTGATTAGGTCTATCTTGACCTTGTGCCAAAAACTGCCTCCTGCTTTCTGTGCAGTAGAGGTCTTGCATAATCTTACGAACAAGTCTCGAGAAGCTCGCCTTCGGAATGATGAGATCAAAAGAGCATTGATACCTCCTAATTTCTCTCAAGGCCATAGTACCTGGCTTCCACTTGCATTTCTTGTGCAGATGCTGAGGGGGACCCTTGTGAGGGCGACTTGAGAAAGTTGGATTAGTTTGAGAAGGGGGTGCATCTGAGCTAGTAGATGCTCCAAGGGATTGAACACGATATGGGGCTCTGAGCAGAAGCTTATTTGCAACTACCTTAGACCTAGCCATATTTTTTGCAGAAGAGATGTAAGAACTCAATGAATAAGATAGAAAGTGAAACCCTCTTTTATATAATCCTAAATTGTGAGACTCATTCACATAGATGCACTCTCTCTTTCTCTCTTAAACACTATAAGATATAGGCCTTATATCGACATTAAAAGCGACAAAAATATAAATAAATAAAATTTCTCCCATCATTGCAAAAAGTGTCATTATTGGCGATGCCATAGAACAATCGGTATTAGCGTCATTATGAGCGTTGCTATTTGCGTCGGTATCAACTGATAACGACGCTTTGCGATGCTAATAGCGACGCCAATAATGACATGTATAGGTAAATTTGTGACTCTAATAGCGACAGTAATAGGGAAAAAAAAGTGGTGGCTTGCTGTTCTGCCACATATAGCACTATGTGCTTTATTTGGGCCATACAAAATAGTTTCTGCACTGTGTACAATGCTCGTGTAAATAAAGACAAAGTGTTGCATAATGAAAGCGACTGGTACAATCATGGCAAGATATCACTACTACATAGAAAATGTCTACATAGATCAGGTGACAAAAAAAAAAGGTATATGAGCTCCAAGGATCCAAGGGTGAGCTATACATCCTTGCCATCCGAAAGCTCGTCCCGCCAAAGGAGCATCAAACGGACTCTACAAAAAAAGAAACAACCACACATCAATCCACCATACAGTAATGCATTCTAATTAAACATGGTAACTACGGACAAGAAAGATGAGTGAGTTACATAGCCGCCACGTCTATACAATCGATCAATCAATTCAATGAGACCGTGCCTCTCTGCATATCGAGTCTCAAGGCCAGACGGATCGCGATTTGTAATGGAGTGCTGCAAAGGAAACAAAATGCTAACTATTAGAAATACGATTGTCAGAACAAAGGATATTGCAAAAAAAAAAGCAAGCAAAACAAAAGAAAAACTTACAAAGTCCTCCAGATATGTCCTGTGGTTGCCACTCCTAAGATGATGGACCACTCCGGCCTCTAGTCGTGCCCTCGTTGCCTCGCGCTACTGACTTCAATGTCTTAGAGAATCTATAGCCTCCTCTCTCAGTCGGCGCCAGTCCTCCGTGTCTAGCCACTCATGCTCTTTGCAGCCCCACTCTTGAGTGCCTTACGTGTATTTGATTGTCTGTGTGGCATATATGCACACATGCACTCCATCATCCAGCCCGTAGAAAACCTATTTACTGTGGCTGGAATTAGAAACTCCTCATGCAAGGATGCTACTATGTAGTCCTTGCTCCCCTTCGGTATGTTTTTCCAATGATCCAAGATGTTGTGCCGAAAAACTTGTTGGCACAACTCTCTAATGCAAGCCATCACCTTCCTCCCCTCATCATTCATGATGATGGCTCATGACTTATCATCTATAAGATAGGCATGCTGTAAGAAGCTGAGAATAGTTAGAATGTTAATAATATGCCATGTCACATAGACACTAGTATATAAGGAGAGAAGTTGTAATTTTTCACATCTTTTTGACATATCAATACATTTACAATCTTTCTCTCCCTTCTTGCTCCAAGCTTCCATGGCTTCTTCATCTTTCCTATCTTTCTCTCTCCAATTCTAGTCTTTCTCTCTCCTCGTCACTCTTATTCTCTCTCTCCCTGCAGTATTTCTCTCTCCTCTGCAGTCTTTCTCTCTCCTCTTTCTCTCTCCCTGGTTCTCTCTCTGACAAGTGGTATCAGAGCTTCAGTCTTTGATCCATTATTTTCTTCCATTTTCACTCTCATTTTCCTATTTCAAAACCAATTCCAGACAAAAATGGTACAAGACAGTGACTAGTGGAGTGCTGCAGGACAACTACAGTTAGCAATGACCACCTCTGGAGATATTCAAGGTCAGATATGGCAGGTAAATGCTTAAATGGTTGGACGTCATCAAATTTTATGCAAAAATGGAGGTAACTAGGGTAAAGGATGGTTAACCGGGCTTAGTTTGAGAACAAACTGTTGTTACTTTGAAAAGAGGGGTTTCTCTTTCCCCTTTCCTGGAGTTTCCTGCAGGTTTCATGGAAGTTCAGCCCTGAAGATCAGCTCATATCTCTCTTAAGTTTCTTGGTCAAGTACCACATGGAAATGATTCCTCAGTTCAAGACCTTCAGAATGAGCATATGGTTGCTCAAGCTTTTCACTGCTATGGAGCCAAAAGCAGCCCCGAAAATTGCGGTGCAATTTTTGGGCTGATTCCAGCCCTGCCCTGCTTCAAACTTGCTTCTCCTCAGCTCTGGCAATCCTCTTGATCCATTTTAAACATAAATCCTCAGCAATGGTGAGATTCTCAGCCACATTCATGGATTCCTCAGCTCTCTTGAACCCTAGGTGAACAGTCCATGGGCAGCCATGAAAGCTTCAGCCCAAGCTTCCATTTCTTGACAATTTCTTGAAGATTCTTCATCCTTTTGGCCCGTTGAATCATTTCAGCAAGGATTCTTCAACAAATTGCAAGGATTAAGCATGGGATGGCTAAAGATTGAAGATCAAGAGCTTCTATGGAGCAAAAATTTGGGGGAAACGGATTTAATGCTTCAATTTCAAGCATTTGAAGCTTCAAGATTGGTCTCAACCATCAGAAAAGCAAGCCTTATGGATTATTTTGCTAACATTGGACAACAGGAGGAGCCCTATCAAGCATTTGACAAGTTATTTTTAGCCATGTCAAGGTATTTCTCTTCAATTTTTAATCTCTCTCATTAATCCAATTGCTGAGCTTAAGCCATTTGACTGAGAGATTAAAGAATTGAACATTTTCATCAAATTCTCAGCCAACCTTTGCTTGAATTCATCTATTCAAGAATGCAATGCTTGCCTAATGCATATTAGCTTCAATCAGTGAATGAAAGGCCTCAATCTGAGATTTCAGCATAACATTTGAATCTTATTGACTGAATACATTGATTGATTTCTTTGTTTACTCTAATCCAATTGATTGGTTGATTCTCTTTTGCCTAAATTGGAAAATTGTAAAAGGGTAAGTACTAGCAATCAGTGAGTCACTGAATTGCATAGGTAAAACCCTTCTCCCATCTCAAGTTTTCTTATCTCAATCAATTGCATCTCATGAAAGGCTGAATGGATATTTTTCAATTGTATATCATGCTGATTGCTTAGCACACTAGCCTCTGCCATGTTGATATTCCCACCGAGGAAAAAGGTGGATGCCGGGGGAGATAGTGGGACAAAAGAGAGGTGACCCTCCCTCACTATCGAAGATCCCGAAGGGGTGCAACCAACCGACTCGGGGAAACTTTGCCCACCTCCTGGTGATTCGGAGCCCATGTAGGGAGCCCTCCTGCCGTTTTATCCCTCACACAGGTACAACGAGTGGAGAATTGAAGATTGAAGACTTTCCAACGACTCAAGTACCTACTGGATTAAAACAGGGTAAAACAGGGTATTTTCAGGTTACCCACAGGGTATTTACAGGTGGATACAGGTACACCCTTTGATACTGAAGCACAGGTGCAGGTACTACAAGGTACCCACAGGTCCTATATACCCCTTTGTAGGGTTTGGTAGCCATTTGAGGTTACTTTCTTGCATTACAGGGTCAAAACAGGGCACTTACAGGTGTAAACAGGGTGCAGGACTAGACAGTTTAGACTCTGAAATTCAATTACAGACTTTTCTGTCCTAAACCTGTTATAGCGTGCTATAGCTCATCTCAAAGAGGGCATTGTTAGCTTCGATTCGCACAAAAAAGTTTTGCAATCGGAGTTTTCTAGCCAAAGTTATAGCCGTTTTACTGACAGGGGGTACTGCAGGACTGCACTAGTATGGCAGGACATAAAGGCAAAAATAAGGTCCAGGAGGACTATGCACAGCAAATCATGGATTCCATGATGGAAAGCACACTTCAAAAGAACCCTGAAGAGCCTCAACAAGGAGAAATTAGTATACTCAATGATACTTTGTGTGCCCATGAACTAAGGCATAGAGAGCGACATGAGGCCATACTGTCAAGAATGGATCAGATGGTTCAATCTACTGATCAGACCAAGGCTTCTATTGATAGATTGGTAATGTCCAACGACCTACTCATGGCACAAATCTCTAAACTTTTACAATTACAAGTGGCATCAAAAGAAGCTAATGAGAAGGCCTGTTCAAATACTGACCCTTCAGTCCCACTTCAGCCATCCAACCAAAATGGTCATGGAGATGGAATCATTGGAAGAAGAGGTATTCCAAATAGTCAGTATGAAGTGGGAGAAGCTTCACAAAGGCATGATGACTATTTGGGCAGCTTGAACGGAGCCAATACTCAAGCTTTTGGATTGCATACTCAGCATTCTAGGGGTGCTTTACCAACAGGAAGATTACATGGTAATTCTTAGCCACCTGTGGGAAGATATCAGTCTTAATTTGGAGGTTCTGTACTTGGAAATTCTGATCAGCCAGTTTTGGGATAGCAACCCTTCCATGATAGAGAATTCAAGGACAAAATTGTTTTATCCAAATTCAATGGCCAGTCATCTTCACCATCAGAATTAGAGGAATGGACCTCTAAGATGGAGTCTTATTTTGACATATTCCCTAAAACTGATGTTATGAAGATACACTTTGCCTCCTTGCACTTAGAAGGATTTTCCCACACTTGGTGGAGGTATATCAAGAAAGAGAATGTACTTATTGAAAATTGGGAAGCTTTCAAGGCACTTATGGCTGAAGTCTTTGTTTCACCTCTTGAAAAAGAGAAGTTAGAACGAAGATGGTATGGTTTGGAACAAAGGGGCCTAAGTGTAAGAGAATATACAAACCAATTCCTCAACTTGACCATGTATGTGGAAAACATCAGTGATGAGGCCAAGTTACACAAGTTCATGTATGGTTTAGAACCATCCTTGTCAACTGATGTTATGGCGCAGAATCCTACTTCATTTTTCAAGGCTATTGAGCTTGCAGAGCGCTTTGGAAGGAAGTATAGGAAAGAGTCTTCATTTCAGCCAAGTTATGGACAGCCAAGGACTGTTTTAAAGCAAGGGCAAGTTGGTAACAATTATGGCATCAATCATATGCCTAGTGGGAGCTTACGAATACCAACTTATCCTCCATTTAATGCTTCTAGGCTTCAAAGCAATTTCAGGACAGCAAACAGTCCAAAGGTTGAATTTAAACAAGGTGACAATAAGCCTAAGTCTACTTCAGCCAATACAAATTCCAGAAATATTCCCATGGATCTTTACAAGGAAAGAAAGGACAAAGGCTTATGCTTCAAGTGTGGAGAAAACTATACTCCTGACCATGCTTCAAAGTGTGTATACAAAAATGCCAAGCCAAAAATTCAGAGTATGCTAGTTCTTGAGGACTTTGAAAATGACATAGATGAAGTTAATGCAGTCACAATCAATGCTGAAAATGAAGATTTCGAGGATGATGGTGGACAGGAGTACTTCTATGATCCATCTGACTCTTTTCCTTTTGATCCAGGCGGTGATATCCCATTTGATCCTGGTGGATTTTGTAATGAGTTGCCTGCTGTCACTAATTGTTCTATCGCTATGGATGCTTGGACGGGATCTAAGAGCCCCAATACACTTCGTATGAAGGGAAGCATATGTGGAAAGCCAGTGTTCATCTTGATAGATAGTGGTAGTACTCATAGTTTTGTAAATAAATCTATTATGTACAAGTTGAATTGTGTTCGCACCGACTTACAGCAGCCTATTCGAGTACAAGTGGCTAATGGTGAAGAGGAAACCAGTACACAGATTTTCCCACAGGTTTCTTTGCAGATGGCTGAAAATTTTGAAGTCAAAGTAAACCCGATCACTTTGGAAATGGGGCCCATAGATATTGTACTTGGTTGTGATTGGTTGATGACCTTAGGCAGGATTACTATGGATTTCTCACAGTTATATATGGAGTTTTTCTCCAATGGACAGCTCATCCATTTACAGGGGATCCCTAGTAGATCTGATTTTCAGCTTATCACCATTCAACAACTCAAGAAAGAGTACAAAAAGCGTTCACAGATATTTGTATTGCATTTGAACAAAGAAACACAGGATCAACCCAATAATTCAGCAAACCATCCAGCCTTGACAGCTCTTCTTGAGGAGTATAGAGATTTATTTGAAGTACCTACTTCATTGTCTCCTAAGAGAGCGGTGGATCATCCCATTGATTTGGAACCCAACTCAAAGACAATCAATAAGCCACCTTACAGACTATCAAAATGTGAACGAGAGGAAGTAGCCAAGCAAATCAAAGAGCTTCTTGAAATGGGATTTATTGAACCCAGTTCTTCACCTTATGCATCCCCAGTCCTGTTAGTCAAAAAGAAAGATGGATCTTTCAGAATGTGCATTGACTACAGGGATCTCAATAAGATAACAGTGAAGAACAGGTATCCTATACCCAGGATAGATGATTTGCTTGATGAGCTTAAGGGGGCTCGATTCTTCATGAAGATTGATTTGAGATCAGGGTATCATCAGATTCGCATGAGAGAGGGTGATGAGGTCAAGACTGCTTTTAGGACTGATCGTGGGCTCTACCATTTCTTGGTGATGCCATTCGGCCTTACAAACGCTCCAGCTACCTTTCAAAGCCTGATGAATAAGATTCTACAACCTTTCCTCTTTCAGTTTGTCTTGGTGTTCTTCGACGACATTTTGATCTACAGCAAGACTTTTCAGGATCATTTGTCGCATATGAGGAAGGATTTTGATGTGTTGAGACATCATAGGCTTTTTGCTAAGGACAAGAAGTGTTATTTCATGCAGGCTGAAGTGGAATACTTGGGACATATAGTCAGTGAAAAAGGAATACAGGCTGATCCCAAGAAGGTGCAATGCATAAAAGATTGGCCAACGCCTACTACTACTACCTCTCTTAGAGGATTTCTTGGTCTATCTTCATTCTATCGCAGATTTATAAAGCATTATACGGCAATTGCAGCCCCTTTAACTGACAGGTTGAAGAAAGAGGCTTTCTTTTGGGATGCTCTTGCAGATAGCAGCTTCAACCAGTTAAAGGAATTACTTACCTCTGCTCCTATTCTTGTATGCTCGGATTTCTCTAAAGAGTTTACTATACAGTGTGATGCTAGTGGCCGTGGCATTGGGGCTGTTTTGCTTCAGGAGCATGGAGTAATTGCATTTGAAAGCCGTAAGCTTACTGATAAGGAGATGACCATGAATGTTTATGACCAAGAAATGTTGGCTATTCTGCATGTAATCAAGAAATGGCACCATTACTTATATGGCAGCCGATTCAGAGTACATAGTGATCATCGCATACTCAAGTATTTCCTTAGTCAGTCAAATCTAACTCCAAAGCAACAACGATGGGTAGCAACATTACAAAATTATGACTTTGACATCACTCATACAAGGGGCAAAGATAACATAGTGGCTGATTCTCTCTCTCGTATGTGGGCCTGCAAAGTATCAGCCATGACAGAATTACATAGTGATTGAGACATATCTCTTAGATGAGGAATTCAGCCAAATCTTTCAGAAATTACAGCAAGGTATTATGGAAGAAAACTCACATTACCAGCTTAAAAATGGTCTTATTTGGTGGAAGGGCAAGATTGTTATTCCCTCTACTTCTTCTTTCAAGCGAAAAATTATGGAGGAGTTGCATTCTTCGCCTTTAGCTGGACACTTGGGAGTTTTCAAGACTTATGACAGGATCAGTAAGAGCTTTTATTGGAAAGGACTGTGGAAAGATGTCAAGGACTTCGTTATGACGTGTATGCCTTGTCAGCAAAATAAGGATAGCACCCATAAGCCAGTAGGTTTATTGCAGCCATTGCCTATTCCTACGGGTAAATGGACTCATATTACTATGGACTTTATCACTAGCTTACCTACTACTAAGAAGGGGTGGAATAGTATTTATGTGGTGGTTGACAGACTCACCAAAGCAGCTCATTTTATCCCAACAAAAATTTAGTTTACTGCTTCTCAGATGGCCAACCAGTTTATGGAGCATATCTTCAAATTACATGGATTACCGCAGGTGATTGTCCATGATAGGGACTCAAAGTTTATGAGTAACTTTTGGCAAGCGGTATTTACATCTATGGGTACTAAGTTGGCTCCATCTACGGCTTATCATCCCCAAACTGATGGACAGACAGAGAGAGTTAATAAATGGTTTGAGACTTATCTTCGCCATTTTTGCTATGATGTCCAAACCTCATGGGATTCTTGGTTACACCTGGCTGAGTTTGCTTATAATAATTTTACTCATGCGAGCATAGGAGTTTCACCCTTTGAGGCTTTGTATGGTTACAAGGTGCCCCTACCCACAGTCATTTTTAATGAAAAGATCAACCCTCATGGGAAGGAAGAGTTGGAAAGAATGCAGACCCTTCTTCAGCAATGCAAGGTGAATCTAAGGAAGGCTCAAGATCAGATGAAGATGTATGCTGATGAGAAGAGAAGGCCTTTAGAGTTCCAGGAAGGAGAGCTGGTTTTGTTGAAGGTGCCCAAATCCAAGTACTCTACATTGAAAGATGGATCCAGTAATAAGCTTGCCCACAGATTCTATGGCCCTTACAGGATTCTTAAGCGGATTGGAGATTCGGCATACAGACTAGAGCTTCCCTCTTCTACAAAGATTCATAACGTCTTCCATGTTAGTAAGCTCAAGCCCTATTATGGTGATCCAGTGGATTTAGTTGATGAGCTGCCACCTATTGATGAAGATGGTATTGTTCAGTACATCCCAGAGGCTGTTATAGGTCAGCGTGAAAAGAAGCTTCGATCACATTCTATTGTGGAATATTTGATTAAATGGAGAGGTTTACCCTCTGAAGAGGCTTCTTGGAGACCTGATTCAATATTGGATGAGTATCCATACTTGAAGGATACATTGGTGGCTGAAGCCTATTGCTTATGGAGCTAGTATTTGACCAGACTGGTTCAGGACAGCACGCTGTTTTAGAACAGTTTTTGTCGTACCTCACTTTCAAAATTGAGCTATCTACATGAGCTTAAAGTACTCTTCAAGAGATTCGTTTTGATATGTGGTACGTCTCATTTGGACACTTCTATCAAAAGTTATGGCAGATTTGGTTCAGCAGGGACTGTTATTTCAGCAAGCTGTCTACTTTCTTCTGAAATTATTTGTTGAAGATTCTATGGCTCCAATGGCTTCTAAAGTTCTTCAAATCATGTATATAGCGGGGTCTTCCTTCCGTTCTTCAAATTCAGCCCTTGTAATGATAATTCTTCACTCATCTCCCATTTGTAAGCTGTAAAACAGAGTAGTACTCTGTTCTATCCATCTCTTCTTTAGTTCTTTCTAGGTTTGTTTTTTAGGACAAAAACTTTTGGGAAGGGATGGATTGTAAGAAGCTGGGAATAGTTAGAATGTTAATAATATGCCATGTCACATAGACACTGGTATATAAGAAGAGAAGTTGTAATTTTTCACATCTTTTTGACATATCAATACATTTACAATCTTTCTCTCTCTTCTTGCTCCAAGCTTCCATGGCTTCTTTATCTTTCCAGTCTTTCTCTCTCCAATTCTAGTCTTTCTCTCTCCTCGTCACTCTTTCTCCCTACAGTATTTCTCTCTCCTCTGCAGTCTTTCTCTCTCCCTGGTTCTCTCTCTGACACATGTCTCTTTGGGGTATGCCTAAGATGGGTCCTCTCCCACCTACAACCACGCTCCTGGGCATATCAAGGAGACCCCTGTACATCTTGTGTACCGATCGGGATAGTATCTATTGGAGTAGCACCCATAGGAGTGCCACATGTGGACGACTGAGCAAAAGCCAAAGTAACTAGAGTAGACGTCCCCACAGGTGTGACAAAGCCACACTCTCTGGAACCGCCACAAGAGTGAGGAGTAGTACCCATATCCCGAGCAGACCGTGGGCTCACTACATCTGTATCTGTGTAGCATCCCCCTAACCTTGAGGCACTCCCTTCCTCTAGTCCAAGTCTGGAGCATCGACCTTGTCTGCTCGAAGCTGAAGCATCTGATCACATCGAAGTAGATCTAATAGAGTGGCCTGACGATATCTAAGACAACTCCTCGTCCGCCATGTCTCTGAATCTTGCTGTCTAATCTGGAGACATGTGCGTGAAGATATCTTGCAACTCCTCATTGCTCATCCTGATGATCTAAGTATCCACAAAGGTCACCTGTACAGACAAAAAATTATGTTAGCATAATCAATTTAAATCATACAAAGCACGATATTATAAATCTTAAAAAAAATATCTTACTTAAAATGCATATCTTATGTACCCTTATAAGAAATTAGTCAATGAATTGAGTAAGTGGATGGTCCAAGTATGAAGTATCCTATGGTCCCATGTCAATCTCCTGACACAACTTGGCATAAACTGGAAGGTTGATAGACTTGTCACCACAAAAGGATGAGTCCACCTCGTTTTCAAAGAATTCTAAGACTCTTGTATTTCCATCATTGTTACTTGATGCTGGCTCCTTTATATGTTCCAAGCTTTTAGTGGCCTCCACCCCTTGCAATATCGACCCCTCTATTTGCATATTGTCCTTATCTATGCTCGGAACAACTTTGATCATATACTCTCACACTTCGGGGAGCTGAAGGTATAACATACCACCATTGAGGTTGTCAGGGGTTTGGATAGAAGATTACCTATTCACAAACATGTAGAAGACATATTTAACTATTGTGACATGTACCATGTCGTAATATAATTAACAAACAAATGAGTTCATATACATGTTCACAATGGGCCAGCAACACAAAGGTGTCACGCAAATCTATCCATTTTTTTTCCAAATCTGTTTCGAGAAATCCAGATGGACCTCATCGAATTGTTACTCCAGCTTATTCAAGTACCACTTTGAACCATTGCACATCAAACAGTATCATGGAGAAGCTATAGTAATCCACCATAACAATACTTTGCACGTTCCCAAAATACTCCATCTCATCTATAACCGTGTTTGGATCCATTGCTCATTGTCGGCTCTCTTGCTCGAACCTTGCCATGATACCATAGTCTGTTGTGGAGCGCATTTTGTCTGTCAATACGCTCCAAGCAAAAATGTCGTCTGCTCGACCACGCTGCACTATATATTTTGTCTTATACATTGAAACACTCAATTAGTTATTGCATATAAAATATAGAGATGACAAATCTTAAACACGTCATCACCTTTGGACTATATCCCCTTGAGAATTTTTACTCCTCGGTTGAGACCTCCACCCCTTCGTGAGATGTTGCGGTCAAAGCTCCATGCAATCATCGCATTGACATAAATCACGGCATCTCCTCCATGCCATTGGGATATCAAATTGGTTGATGGCGCGTACTACGTTGAAATTTAGATCGTTCTTCCTCTCAATCTTGCCTAGCTTGCTTGTACCTGTGTCGAGCCATGTCTCCATAGAGGCATGGTGCAACATATAAAAGTGATTCACTTTCTCCTTCATTGCAACATCCATTCTTTTTTCTATCCCATTTGCAACCACCACATCTCCGATCAGTCTATCATCATCCTTCAATGACCATAGCATATTGTTGTTTGGATCCACCGTTGGTAGCCATTGTGAAATATACACTAGTGCCTCAGACATCAACCAACCTTGAGCCATGCTACCTTCAAGCCGAGCTCGTTGTGGCACAAAGTGTTTCAGGGTTTTCATGAAGCACTCCAAGAAGAACATTCTTCACGTATGGACAGGTCCAGCAATCTCCACTTCATCTACAAGATGCACAAGAAGGTTGATTTGTATCGTGAGCATGCTGGTAGGCATGTATTTCTCAAAGAGACAAACCATCTCCACTGCTCCTCGCCTCCTGGATTCAATAGAGGACGTCTTAATCTCCTTCGTGAGATGCGTTGCACTAAATTCAACAACCTGTAATAAATGGCATTGCGTATTTTTGGAGTAAGGCATCCTGCGATCGTGATCGGTAGTACAAACTACCACAAATGAGAAAGCATTATGAACAATGACTACACTCCAAATAGCAAAATGCGCAGGGCACTTAAAATCCATTTTGTAGTACAAACCTGACATATCTTATACCAATCATGGGATTTTAGCCTTGATAATTGGTCATCTTTAGAAAACATAGACCTGAGAGAACGCAACATACCTGTCAGAGTGCAGATACACTTGACTATTTGCTTCACAATGCACTCTTCTTTAGTGGACAAAACCCAAGGAGTGCGAGGTAGCTACACGCAACCATCAACACTCGACTGTGGCCAAAGTGCCTCCATCTTTCCTACCTTCTTCAAATCCATTCGTGCCCCTATAGTGTCTCTCTTTCCTGTGATGTGGTTCCATAGCAAGCTACCCATATTCTTGAAAATATGCATGAGATCCAACAAGTGGCTGATCTGTAAGTGGGTCCAATATGGCAACTCGTAGAAAATTGAGAACTATCGCATTCCGTTTGGATGTGACTCCGCGTGGACCATTTTCAGCTTTGGTACCAGCTTTGGGCATTCATATGTGTTGGAGGTCGTCCAAGAAAACCTTCCCTGAGTTCATGACCCTCTGGTAAGAAAGCGGCGTGTCCTTAATATACCATCTTCTTCATGGTTCGTGACCTTCAGGAGTCTAACTGTTGCCCGCACAATGGACATGCATGATAACGTGAGGTAACCAGACCTATCCCAGCACCTCTATCTAGTGAATACAAACTTGAACAAGCTATGATAGATATTACCAACGAGAACGAAGCCTATTTACTTGAGCACTCTCTGAATCCCAAAAATTCATGCATCGTCCACATGAGAATGGCTTGGATCTTCGCGGACCGTCGACCATCGCGCTTGCTCATATCTTGGATGGTGACCCCCTCCTCCCACAAAATCTTAAGCTCATCGACTAATGGACAAAGATACACATCCATATTTTTGACTTTGTAGCGATCGGGGACAAGTAAGCTAAGGATGAGATGTCCTTTCTTCCTAGAAAGCCATGGAGAGATATTGTAGTTGACAAGGACTATAGGCCACACACTGTAAGAAGTTGAGCGCAGACCAAATGGGTTCACACCATCCATTGCAAGACTGAGCCGAAGATTCCTTGGCTCTCAGGCAAAGCCTGGGACGGTAGAGTCAATGTGGCTCCATGAGTGTGAATCTGGTGATATTTACTGAACTCCATCTGTGGACCTATTTTGTGCATGCCACGTTGTTAAGCTCACCATGCCGGATGTACAAAACATGTGGTTTATGCGGGGGATAAGAGAAAAGTATCTAAGAACTTTTTGAGGGATGATTTTCCCTTGCAAGTCTTGTTGATACCTGTGAGGATCACACTTTGGACATGTCTCAATAGTCTCGTATTCTCCTCGAAATAGTATGCAATCGTTGATACATGCATGGATGTTGTTGTAGTCCATGCCAAGCTTTTGTAAACCATGTCGTGCATTATCACGAGACTCAGGCATGGTATTTGCAGGTGGTAATATATGATACTTCAGTAACCTGAAAAAAATCGTAAAACACCTTGAAAAAGTACAAATGTGTTTAATGATAGTCCCGAAAAGAAATCAACGAAGCATACATACAAGGTACCTGAATAACTCCACACCCATCATATAATGGTATGGATGCTTCCTCTCTAAGTGGATCAGAAGTCTCGACATCCATGGGAATTAATGTATCGATCATTGCCTCCATCTCAAGCTCTAAGATTGTAGGTAAGTCTGGAAGACTGTCTGTCTCCTCTGGTATTGATAATATAGATTGGGTAGTACTTTCCAAGTGGTGGATTGGCTTAGGCACTCCATCCATCGCACGCCCACGAACTCTTCTAACTGGCTGCAAAGGGTGCACTCCTCCTTGGGATGAGACGTCACCTCCCTGGATATAAAATTTGCCAGCCACACCCAAACTTTTTGTATATGGTATTCAATTAGCTTGAGAGTACAATGAATGATTGCTATTAACTTTTCTTACTGTTTGCTAAAAATCCAAGATCGCCTAATCAATGATCTCAGATTGAAACTCGCCAAAGCATCATACGTGTTCTATAGACAATCGACGTTTTTGTCTAATTGCCAGCTTGTATTGAGAGCAAGGACATGGGACACGTTGATTAAGATACACCTTGCGATCTTGAACATCAAGACCTTCATCGTTTTCCATTTTGTCTACGTTACGACAAACAATTTGTTTTGTTATCATTCTTTTTTTCTTTCTTAAGTTGTTTGACAAAGGATTTATTCTCTTGTAACTTAGCAAAAATTAATGTAGATAAAATCTCCAACCACCCATCCACAAATTAATGTATATCGGAGTGTTTCCCATCCCTTGGTGTTGCACCGGACCTCACCGGACCTCGCTACTACTCTCTCTTTGTGTTTTATCCATTCATTATCTCCTCTCCTTCCATCTCTCTCTCTTTTTCTCTTTCTTTATTATGTTGTATGTTTATTCCCTCTCTCTCGTTTCTTCTTCTTTTTTCTCTTCCTCCCCCTCTCTCATTTTCTTTAACAAAACATATATCTCTCTCTACAACAACAACAACAACAACAACAACTACTACTACTACTACCACTACCACTACCACTACCACTACTACTACTCCCCCTCTCTCATTTTCTTTAACAAAACATATATCTCTCTCTACAACAACAACAACAACAACAACAACAACAACAACAACTACTACTACTACTACTACTACTACTACTACTACTACTACTAAGAAAAGAAAAAAAACTACTATTACTACCACTATTATAATAACAACAACAAATAAGAAAACTAGACAACAATAAACAAGAAAATTTAAAAAACCATAGAAAATAAAAAAAACCATTACTATAACAACAACAACAACAACAACAACAAATAAGAAAACCACCACTACTACTACAACCACGACTACGATGACTACAACTATGACTACGACTATGACTATGACTACTACGACTACAACTATGACTACGAATATGACCACAACCACGACTATAACTACGACCATGACTACGACTACGACTACGACCACAACCACGACTACTACTACTACTACTACTACTACTACTACTACTACTACTACTACTACTACAAATAAGAAAAGAAAAAAAAAACTACTATTACTACCACTACTACAATAACAACAACAAAAAAGAAAACTAGACAACAATAAATAAGAAAATTAAAAAAACCATAGAAAATAAAAAAAACCATTACTATAACAACAACAACAACAACAACAAATAAGAAAACCACCACTACTACTACAACCACGATTACGATGACTACAACTATGACTACGACTACGACTATGACTACTACGACTATGACTACAACTATGACTATGAATACGACCACAACCACGACTATAACTATGACCATGACTACGACTACGACTACGACCACGACCATGACTACAACTATGACCACGACCACGACCACGACCACGACTATGACTACGACTAGGACTATGACTACGATGATGATAACAATGACCACGACTACGACCACGACCACGACCATGACCGCCACTACCACCACCACTACCACTACCACTACCACTATAATAAACAAGAAAAGAAGAAAAAACAACAACAACAACAACAATAACTACTACTACTACTACGACTACGACCACGACCACTACCACTACCACTATAATAAACAAGAAGAAGAAGAAGAAAAAAAAAAACAACAACAACTACTACTACTACTACCACTACCACGACCACGACCACGACCACGACCACGACCACGACTACCACTACCACTACCACTACCACTATAATAAACAAGAAAAGAAGGAAAAAAAAACAACTACTAAAACAACAATAAACAAGAAAAGAAGAAAAAACTACTACTTACTACTACTACTACAACAAAAAACAAGAAAACTAAAAAACAATAAACAAGAAAAGAAAAGAAAAACTATTACTACTACAACAACAACAAAGAAGAAAACAACAACCTCTCCCTCCTTCTCTCTCTCCCTCCCTCTCTTTCTCTCTTTCCTTATTATGTTTAATGTTTTCTCACTCTCTCTCTTGTTCTTTCTTTCCTTTTCTCTCTTTCTCTCCCTCTCTCATTTCCTCTCCCTCCCTCACCCTCACCCTCACCCTCTCTTTCTCTCTTTCTCTATTATGTTTAGTATTTTTTCTCTATTTTTCTCTCTCCTCTCCCTCTCTCATTTCCTTTTCTCTCTTCCTCTCCCTCTCTCATTTCCTCCCCCTCTCTTTCTCTCTTTCCTTATTATGTTTAATGTTTTTTCTCTCTCCTCCCTCTCTCATTTCCTTTTCTCTCTTCCTCTCTTTCCCTATTATGTTTAATATTTTTCTCTCTCCTCTCTCCTCTCTCCTCTCTCATTTCCTTTTCTCTCTTCCTCTCCCTGTCTCATTTCCTCTCTCTCTCCCTCTCTTTCTATCTTTCCCTATTATGTTTAATGTTTTTTCTCTCTTCCTCTCCCTCTCTCTTTCCCTATTATGTTTAATGTTTCCCTCTCTTTCCTCCCCCCCCCTCTCCCTCTTCCTCTTCCTCTCTCATTTCCTCTCCCTCCCTTACCCTCACCCTCTCTTTCTCTCTTTCCCTATTATGTTTAATGTTTTTTCTCTCTCCTCTCCGTCTCTAATTTTCTTTTCTCTCTTTCTCTCCCTCTCTCATTTCTTCTCCCTCCCTCGCCCTCACCCTCTCTTTCTCTCTTTTCCTATTATGTTTAATGTTTTTTCTCTCTTTTTCTCTATTCTCTCCCTCTCTCATTTCCTTTTCTCTCTTCCTCTCCCTCTCTTATTTCCTCTCCCTCCGTCTCCCTTTTCCTCTCTTTCCCTATTATATTTAATGCTTTTTCCTTCCTCTCCCTCCCTTACCCTCTCCCTCTCTTTCTCTCTTTCCCTATTATGTTTCATGTTTTTTCTCTCTTCCTCTCCCTCTCTCTTTTCTTATTATGTTTTATGTTTCCCTCTCTCCCTCTCCCTCTCCCTCTCCCTCTCCGTCTCTTTCTATCTTTCCCTATTATGTTTAATGTTTCCCTCTCTTTCCTTTCCCTCTTTCTCTCCCTCCCTCTCTCATTTCCTCTCTCTCTGTCTCCGTCTCCCTCTCTTTCTCTCTTTCCCTATTATGTTTAATGTTTCCCTCTCTTCCTCTCCGTCCTTGTTCCTCTCCCTCTTCCTCTCTCATTTCCTCTCCCTCTCTTTATCTTTCATTTCCTCTCCCTCTCTAAATACACATAAATTTTAACAAAAACAAGAAAAAGAGAAAGAGAAAACCTAAAAGCAAAGCAAGAAGGAACAATGCACTCATTGTAAAGGCTCGAAGAAGGGTTTGGTGGCTCCTCTTCGCGACGACGGCTCCTCTTCGCCCTCTGTACGCTTCCTCCTCTTGTTCATGAATGGCGGTGGCGGCGGTGAGAAGCTTTTTTTCTCCCTCTTTCTCTCCCTCTCCCTCTCAAATGTCAAGAATCGTGTGGTGGGGGGAGTTGCTCAAGATGCTGCACCGAACACACACAGAATGTATAAGGAGAAGCTCACTCAAGAGAAAAGAAGAGAGATGGAGGCCAAAACGTTTTCTTGCTGATTTCTTTCTTTTCTTCCACACACTTTTACAATGTACACAAAGTATAGATAAGATACAACATAAAATGAAAGTGGCCTACTAAGTCAAACAATGCATAACCGACTACACTAGTCGATTGGCGCTATAACTATGCAAGCTGTAAATAGGTGTAACAACTTGAATATAATAAGTAATGAGTTAGTGGCCATGTGAGAGTCATAATGACCACAGACGTGCTAAGTGTAGACATGTGGACCCATCTAACCAGGCGGTCCATCATCAATGTCTGCATGTGTTGAGCTTGTCATCTCAACATCAAATGCAAGATGTTCACTCTCTCTTTCACTCTCTCTTTCATGTATGTCCGCAAAGTAATGCGCTCGGGTTTTGGTCAGCATTTTTTAAGTCTGGTTACTGTTGCTATTTGGGTCGCTATTAGCATCGCATTTAATGGCGATGCAAATAGCGACGACACTATTTTGCATCCAAAACTATCGTCGCTTTACCTCCATATCCTTGTAGTGAAACTGTGAATTGCATTCACATTGACTAACATTATTCATCTTACTATCTTAGCTCTCTTCGAACCCTTTTGCTACCTTGTTGAAGCCTTGTTTCTAAAAACTTGGCATGGTTTTCTTTGGCTCTTAAGGCTTCATAACGCACTCTTTTAGTGATACGACGTGATTCCATCATGTCTGCAGCCGCTTTCATTTGCTCTCTTTTGCGAGAGTTTAGCTTCATCCGCTACTATAATCCTATACCACCAATATAGCAATTGGATCATTGGATTGATACCATTCACCTCTCCACCATGATCAATTTTTCTTTGGTATGCACCACATGCTATCCAATGTGAATTTTCCATCCCTTGTGTAGACCAAATTCCGATGATTCCCTTTTCTGCAAAGTATGGTCCATGTGCCTCAAGGATATGCTACAAAGACACATATCACACATGAATAAAACTATGCTCAACAGTTTATATAATTCATACAATTTTAAAATATTAACTTAGTACGTACCATGTATTGTCTGATAGAGCTTTTGCCCTATGCTTCCACCATGTTTTTGTAGAAGCTCTACACAAAATTGATAAATTCTTGGTTATCTTCATTGTTAAACACCATCTTGCAAAGTAAGGGAGAAAGTTTGTTAAGACTTATCCAAACCTTAGCTTTGGCTAATCTTGTTTTTCTTTCATTACTTCGATCAAGAGAACTACAAAATGTAACTTTTTCCACCCATCATAGTCCTGCAGCCTACGAACAATGACATTCCCTTCCTCATTGATTGGCGCTAAGAGAAACTTCCTAGCCTTTCTCCTCCAAAGCAAGGATTTTTTGGCAAGTTACCAGATTTTCCTGATCTCTTCTCATCTTTTTCAATCGTCACTTGATGCTTGTGTAGCACAATTTTTGATAACACTTACTCCACATTCCTACACATTGCAATGGCTTCTTTTTTTGGTTGCATCCTGATAACCAAGAAATATGTACAAATAAAGGCACCAAAATGTGCTCAACATGGAAACATCCTTTGCAAATTGACACTTTTCTTTGTACTCTCTTGTAAAATTTCAAATATGAAGCAATGTAAAATGTGTAGTCCAAAAGGCTCACATTAAAAAAATGTTGAAACGAAAAGGGAAGGTCAAACACCTTTTGTCCCATTCAAAAATTAAAGGGTTTTAGACCTTAGCCAATGTATGCAAATTCAATTTTTATATATCAAGAAAAAAAAAGGAAGAGGTTTGTCGGGTGATTTGGGGAGGTGGGAGGTTGAGGTGGTTACACCCTCTCTCTTCCTTTATCTTCTCCTGTAACGTGTCCCCTAGTATCATTCAGGACACGTCTTAGCAATTCATCGGAAAGGATGTCTAGAAAGCTCCACCCGACACTCCCATGGAATGTTACGGGTTTTGCGATCTAGTTCTTTCCGCGTCTGCCATGTAGCGGAAGTATCCTGGCCGTTCTTACTTAGGATTGACTGGAATTAGGGTTTTCCTAATGGGTCACTAGCTAACAGCAACTAGTGTCAGACCTGAGCGAACTACTTTACGCAGAAACACCAGGTCCGAAGCGGATTCACGCTGCACTTGGTTCAAGGAGAATGGGAAATGAGAGGGATGCAAAGCTCAACCTCTCTGCCATAAGACATAGTCCCATTCCGTTCCCCTAAAACAACGTAAATTGGGTAAGACGTAACTCTAGGTCATCATTCTCGTTATTATTTTTTTGATGATGATGATCATTCCGCTGTTCCTCGAGATTTTTGAGAAAAGTTCCCGGCTAACCGGGACCACCCAACTATAGGACGGACCCATGGCCCATCCTCCGCACTTTCCTCGGTTTGTTTTAGTTATGTAATTATCTAACCATTAATTTGACATATAACAATCAGCTTCTTTAATTAATCTTGTTTAAGCACTAGTTCCTTCACGTAATCTTATCACGTGACATATAAAAACAATATCAAGCAAGCTCTTTTAACATCTCATCATTTTATTTTTGAATTACAAGAAGTTCCGCCTGTAGGCTTATCCATAATCTGCCCGGAGGCTAACAAGTAATCTCCAGGGATTACTATTCCAAGCTTCCGCCCGTCAACTAGTATGTGGGCCTCGGGATCCAGTCCCGAGTCACGTTAGCCTCTTGTGCAGGACAAGGAAGGCGAGGAATTTACGGCCAGAGCCCCCCCTAGCACCCAAGCGTCCTCCTGCTCCAAGTAGAACTCAACGGAGAGACCTCTCGCGGCGGGTTCGGTCCACGTTCCCGGCGCTGTCAACAACCCCCTTGGTTAGGGTCAGGCAGGCAGTCGGGGGTAACTGAAGCTGCCTCTCCCTTCAGGCCTTTAACCTGAAGTATAGGTACTTGTTTAATTTATAATTCATAATTCATATAGAGCCCTAAAATCTCTAGCAAGCACAAACATTTCCATTAATCAACCCAGTTGTATGGCAAACTGCTAAGGAAGTGTTTTTTTTTTTTTTTTTTGAGTGTATCAGCATTCGTTCTGAAGATGTCTTGCAAACTTGGCAAGATCCCTTATATTCGGGTGTAGGGTATACCCAACTTGGTTAACCCTAAGGTACCTTAGATATGCTAGTTTCCATTTTACAACTTTCCTTATTTAGAAGGATATCCAAAACTACGTCTTTTTGCAAGATAATTGCGTAAGGATCTGTCGTCCTTGTAGAGGGTTTTTCCCTTTTCTCCTTGTGAATCAATCACAAAATGATTTCATACATGTTGCGCAAGTCAGACGATGGAATAATCTGTTTAGACTCCTTAATCTGACGTATGTCAGGCCTAGGGTTTCTTCATTTAAGAACCTTAGGGACGAACCCTAATTTCTTATCTTTATGAATTTATTGTCCTTGCGGTAAGGTAAGTAGTCCAATGTTTTAGGGTATGAATGTTTCTATGTTTAGATTGGTCCGGTTATCTTTTGGAAACATTGGTTTGGTCAGCTTTTGGAAGGTAATCTTACTCGTCTTGTCACGGTTTTACTATCTTTGATTACTTTCTCAATAAATATAGTTTAATTTGGCATATAACATAATGCCATGATGATACAAAGAGTGACGATACTCCTTGGGACAAAAACCTAGCTAAGGAATTGGTGAATACACACTTTATTTGTTCCAAGTCCTCAATTTGCAGGGGAAAAGTGTTAATAGAGTATCATCCAACAATGCCCCATTACATTTTCTTTCCAAATGATTTCGTATGTCTAATTTTTATACTTGTTAATTTCTAACATTTAACTTCCGTTTTCTTTAAAGATGAACTCATGCCAAATAACAACAGTTGCCTTGCAACTAGCAAAGATAACTCTCTAGTAATTTGAGCATCGAAAGAAACCTTTCATGAATTTAGCCATTTTGCCATGATCCGTTGCGAAAAGAATAAGACTAATGGAGCAAGATATAATTTCTTCATTTTAGGACTATAATACTATAGTAAATGGATAGTATTGCCTATTATTTTATAATGCTTGATGCAATTTGAGGAAAGCTAATTTGAATACATTGTCATTCATAAGCTAACTCCTTCGTTAGAATTAATTTGAACAAATATATATTTTTCCTTAACAATTTTTCTTTGCATGATTGACTAAAACCTGAATTAACACCAAGAAGAAAACCTGGCTTTGAGGTGAGATATCCACATGGATACCGGGAGATGACCCTCCCGCGGCTACGCCTTGGACTTTCTTAGGAGGCATCGCAAGTGTGGTCCGTCGAACTTGGAAGCAGCTTTACAACTTCTCCTTAGAACTCCACCGTCGTTCCTTGCACCGTTCGTCAAAGTAGTTTTTGGAAGGTTTCCCTCCTTGAATTCGGGAATTGAAAAGGGTATTTTTAGAAACTTTTACAACTAAGACCCATTGAAGCCATGGGGAAGGCTTAATGGTCTTGGTAAGCTCGCACGAACGGAAATAACAAGGTGTGGATAAGACACAAGGTGTAGGAGAGCTTTAAGCAAAATAATAGTCGTAAAGATTATAAGTAAGGGTCTAAGGACCCTTAGGTCAAACTTGGAGAAAAAGGACTTATGGGGGCTTACACATGGGGGAGGGTGAAAGGTTTCTGATGCCAAGGTAAAGGCTTAAGGGGTAATCACGGGAGAAGTGGTTTTAAGAGGTCACAGGAAGGGGATGATTCCAAAGCCAAGGGGATAGGTCTTTTAGGGATTATACACAGGTAGAGAAGTAATAAGACCCTTAAGGCCTTTGTGCTCATGGGGGGAAAGTGACTCCAAGTGAAAGGAAAGGGGCTTTAGTACGAGGGTGAAAGGGGACTTAAGGGATTTTTAAAACCCGGCAGAGGGGGTTCTAATACCCATGGAAAAGGGGTTTTAGATATGGGGGTTAAAAGGGCTTCATAACATGCAAGGAGGGGGTGAAAATTTTTGAAATCCAAGGGAAAGGGTTTTAACACGGGGGAGGGGAAAATGAAAGGGGGCTTAAGGGATTTTAAACCCGGGAAAAAAAAAAAAAACAAAGGGGGTAGTAGGGTATAGGAAGGGGGTTTAAAAGAGGCCCCCTCCTTTGGAAGCTTCCAAGCTTCCAGAAGCTTTGGGGGGGGGGTGGTTATGGCCGTCCAACCTGACGGAGAATTTGGAGGCGGCTCCTATCTGCTGCCCTGGCGGCCAATCAACAGTGTTCCTTCCCCTCTCTCTCACAGCGTTATGATCTTCGGCAGCAACGTTCGATTCTTCTCACGGTCCCCCCCTAGCATTCTCTGTCTTGCGGTGTCGTAATGCTGCGCATTCGAGGTGTGAAAACCACCCAAAAGTTGTGCATGGGATTTGGTACTTTGTACATATTTAGTTGTTGTGATTACATTTATTTTCAGCGTATGGAAGGGTTGCTTTCAGGGATGTAAGAGGAGTGCATTTTCTCAAATCTGTACACAATCAATCTTATTGTTGTGAATAGCAAATACTACAATGAGCTGGGTTTCTTTTTCACTTTTCTTGTCCCTGAAACAAAGGGAAGATCTTTGGAGGAAATTACAGGGGAGAATAGTGATGAGCCAAGGAATCACACAAATTTACAGATTGGAACTAGGAATGGACATTTGATCTTGTGAGTTGTTGGGACATGTTTTGGGGGGTTTTAGTGTTTCAGATTTAGTGGAGGCATATTCAAGCTCATGAGAGGAGTCGTGCTTTTGAAGGGGAAAAAAGAGAAGCTTTAATTTTTGAAAGGTGTTTTTGGAGGGAGAGAAGGAAGATAATACAATGTAGAATTTTGAGGAGAAAAAGGGGAGTCGACGCGCAGGGAATCTCGGAAAGGAGGCACCCTTCCGTCCTAAGTGTAGAGCAGCTTTTCGGAGCTCGTTCATCACATCATTACCTCGCTGTAATGTCAGCTTCAGACTAGCTACTTTCTCAGAAAGAAATCTAAGGTTCACATTCACGGCACAAATAGCTTGGTCTGCAGAGGCGAGAGCTGAATATAGGTGCTGTGTCAAACTGGTCCAAGGATGGCCAGAATTAGCTAATTCCAACGCCAGCTTTTTGTTTGTCGTGGCGAAAACAGCATCATCGCTTCCACCAAATGGAGCATTATCCTCATGACCTATGTTACAACGAGTCGGGCGTTGAGAATCAGAAAAAGGGGGCTGCTCGGAAAGAGACACCGGCAGAAGATGTCGCTGTGTAGGGGAAGGGAGCATAGGGGAAACAATGGAGTTCAAGACGGAGGAAGGAGAAATGATGACGATAATGAAGAAGAAGCTCTAAAGATGAGACGAGGCCTTCAATACTTTCTTCAGCGAGACCGGCGCTGGGAAACAGGGGCTCAGGGCTGTGTTCCTTGATCTGGAACCGACTGTTATCGACTTTCACCCTGAGCAGCTCATCAGTGGAAAGGAAGATGCAGCGAACAACTTCGCCCGTGGCCACTGTACGATTGGAAAAGAGATAGTGGACCTGTGCCTGGACCGTATCAGGAAGCTTGCAGACAACTGCACTGGCTTGCAAGGCTTCCTCGTTTTGATGGCCAAATGCCGAGTGATAAGACCGAAGGAGATGGGTGTCCACAGCAAAGGGGAGTTGGTCTCTCGGCCTCTTCTCGACCATACTGCTGTATATACTGATACTGTTGATGGCGTACCGCACTGCGTTTACGTCCTGCCGATTCCATTGTAGAGACACTTTTGACCTTGCAAACACCGGCCCAGTAACCGGGTAGGCTATGACGTATCCCACGTCTCTGACATTCAAACCCTCTCTGACTCCCATGATTGCTGGCTGCGCTGAGAAGGGAGGTAGCAGGGCCTATCATTCCATTGCTCTCGCTATGATTCGATGTCCTTATTTTTCCCTCTCTCCACTCTCTCTGGACAAATAACAGAAGCGACAATTGTTGCCGGAGGCGCAGGCGCTTCCTTTGATATACAATAAGCTCCTTTGGCGGTGATGCCGCCGTTGTTGCCATGTATCTCACAGCAGTTTATAAGAGCCTGGTTTCCTCATCTTCTCGTCTTCGTTCTGTAGCATTACCATCGTCGTTCAAGAACTGCGAAACGCTCTGACTTTGCAGAGTCCCCTCTGTAATTCTACAGTCTCTTGCCTCAGAATTTTCTGTTGTTACTGCCGCTTCTTGTCCAAAAGATTGAACAACATACAATGCTACTACGACTGAAAATCATCGATAGTCTCCTGGAATTTGTGTTAACACAGATTAATCACTTTCAAATAACCAAAATTCTATTTGACAGTCAATCAAGGAAATCGATGTAAAAAGAACTTCTTAGTTGCAGAGACCGGTCTAAACCTTCTACTTGAAATGCTTTCAAATTTCCAGGTTGAAGTTTCTCTCTCTTCTGAGAGCAATTGCAAGTCACTGCTTCCGAGCTCTTTTCAAGCTATCTAGCCAGCAACTAAAGCTTGTTATGGACTCTATCATATGGACATGTCAACATTCTTCGTTGACCACATCGATACCGTGCTAAGGCAATGACTGGATCAACTGGTCAGAGAAGGGTACTAGCTCTGCATTCAGAGTGACAGAGGAGGAAGGAGAAGCACTTTGTTTTGACAATTGAAGACTTGACATTAGTACTTCAGGAGTATGGTGTCAATATTAAGCAACAAGATAAATATGCAAACAATACTGTGGAAGGGCAGACAGACTGTAAGCAATCTGAATCTTTGAATATAGACTTGCTGAAACTATTGTTGTACCCAGAAGACTTTACTTTCAGTTTACAGCACCTTCTTTATTCTAAGCATTGGAATGTATATCTGAAGATCATACTGCTTCAGCTTGATAAGTTTAAAGAAATAAAAACAGAGTCTTGACATTATTTTCTTATCTTGATTATTCACCTGTTCGATCTCTTATCCTGAAATTTATCAAGATCTTCTGAAGACGCGACTATATGTTTTCACAAATCCTTCGACATCTTTGGTGAACCCGACGTGAAAGCGTCACATAAATTTCAGGATGGGAGACACTTCAGCCTCTATTTTAGCTTCCTCTACAACTCCAGCTGCCTCTACTTCAGCTCCATCTATGACTGCTGCGTCAAGTACTTCAACGGAGGATCTAAAACAGATTTTGCAGAATATGTCCATGTATATGCAGCTCCAAAATCAGCAAACACAAATGTATATGCAGCAGCAACAACAATTACATCAACAACAGTTGTCTCAGCAAAGGCAACTCTATTCGGAGCAGGAGAATGCAAACAGCGCGACTAAGGCTATTGAAGCAGTTGAGAGTGAGAAGAAGCTATTCGACGGGCGTAATGTTTCAGCATATTTGAAGACATATGAGATCAAGATGGGGTTTTTTGGAGTTCCTGCTAGACTTATGAGTAAGTACTTCCTTCGTCTTGTCACACCTGCTTTGAGGACAAAGGTGACTGATTTATTTATTCAAAATACACATTGGCAAGATTTTAAGAAGGCTCTTAAAGAAGAATATTTCCTTGAGGACTTTGGTATGGCTACTCGACGGTCATTCCGAGAGTGGGTCTACATGCCAAACAAAGGTCTTGCTGCTTCGGAGTTGATTCGAGAATTCGAAGAAAGGTATAGTCAGCTTGATGCTATTGAACAAAGAGCATTGGATGTTGAAAAAGTTGAACTTTTCTTGCAAGCTGCAGATCCTGCTCTTCAAGAAGAATTGGGTGAGCTTCTTGAAGATCGCAGGAAGCCTATGGGTCTTAAAACTGATTGGCAGGATGCTCAGGATGCAGTTTCGACTTTGACCAAGAGGAGGATATGGAAGACTCGCCTACAGAATGGTTCCATGACACCTACACCGTCATCTGCTCCTATGCCTACTTCTATCCCTGTTATTTCTTCTCCTCCTCAGCCAGTTTCTTGGCCTATGCCAGTGCCTGTTGTTTCTACTCCACCTATTCCACCTATTCCACGACCGATGCCTACACCTTCTGCTCCAAAACCATCTGCTCCATCCGTGCCTACTTCTCTTGATGACATAATCAAAGGTATCACAGATTTGACACTTGAGTCAGTCAAAGCGGAGTTGGTGGGTAAGTTGAAGGAGCAGTTTGCTTCAACTGCGCCTGCTACTTCTTCTAGTGCTCCTATTGCACCTAGGAGTGCTCCTAGTGCACCTAGGAGAGATCGGAGATGTATTTGGTGTGATAGTACGGAGCATCAGCATTGCAGGGATTGTGACTCTTTCCAGGATGCAAGGAGGCAGAATTTGGTATATTGGGGGCAAGATGGTAAGATTTGGTTGACTGAGACAGGAGCTCCACTTGCTACCAATTTTGGTAAAGGTGGAATGAAGAAGTTAGTGGAGGACATGACTGCGCGTACTTCTTATGTGACAGCTAGAGGTGATGCTTCTGCATATGGAGTACAGATTGAGAAGGGATCGGAGACTCAGTCTGCACTATGGACTTATGCTATGGAGGCTGCAAACAAGGGAAAAATTCAGCAAACTGTTTTGACTAGCGCAGGCTCTAGCATCAGATCAGAGACAGGATGGGACTCGCCTGTTGACAGGTATTCTATTTATGCTTATTTGGCTAAATATCATGGTGCAGATGTATTTGTTGAGGAGAAGCGTAAGAGGGATGAAGAAAATCCAAGTGCAGCTAAGAAGACTAGAGGGGGTGAGTTTGTTACTCCACCTACTGCAGGACCGTCTTCAAGACCAGGGCCAGATCGACAGATGGAGGATGCTCAAAAGAGAGAAAAGAGGCAAGAGCCTAGAGAGAGAAAGCAGCCAGGATTCAGATTGATGTCCGATATTGAGACATCTACAGACATGAAGAAAATCTTTAATGATAAGATACTTGGCAGTGAGGTGACTTTCACTATTTCCGAGATTTTGGGCATCTCAAAAAGAGAGTTTCAGGATCAGTTTCAGGAGGTCCTGAAGAGGAAAAGACATGCATTGTCTACCACTGATGCACAGGGAGTTTTGATTGGAGAGTTGGACGAGGATGATGATGAGGTTATGGTTGTTAATGCTTCTGTTTTGCCGCAGGTAGAGAAGAGGGTTCAGCCTATGCATTATGCTGAAATTGATGAGCCTGTTTTGATACCGCGTAGTCACTTTTCGCGGAGCCATTGGGCTAGGGCAACTACAGAGACGATGGTAAAGGTTGGAGAGAAACAGGTGCCTTATGTTGCATTGGTTGATCATGGTTCAGAGATTAATCTCATTGTTCGTGGAGTTTATGAGAGTAACAGATGGCCTATGGATGTAGAGCATGGGTGGCGTATGAGAGCCGCCAATAACACTGCAGGTGATTTATATGCTGCTTGCCCTAGTGTCAGAGTTTCTATTGGTGATGTAGAGGAGGATTTTCATTTCTTTGTGTAGGATTCATGCTCGTATCCCATAATTCTTGGTCAGCCATTCATTACAGAGATGCGCATGGAGACAAAGGTCATGGATGATGGATCTGCTTATGCACGGATTCGCAGTAAAGATGGTATGAGAGTAGTTCAGTTTATGACTGTATGTGTGAACCATGTTAGAAACAGGGATACTCTCAGAGATGCACCCTTGCCCACTGTGAGGGATTCGGGTTTTCATTAGGTACCGCCGTTTCGCGAGACGACGGTGGTACAGAGGAGAGGAGATTGGAGTTCTCGCCTCCTGGCAGCGGTGTTTTCTCCTCCGGTTATGTTGGGATTTCAGCAAACAGTTCAATGAGCTATCAGAAGACTTCTAGATTGTCTAGAGCTGCCAGGCAGTATATATGCAGGAAGGAGAAAAATTTGAAAAATGCAGGAATTATGGAGGATGATGAGCACATAGATGGTATGTATGACAGTGTGATTTGTGCAGATACGATGACAGAGATGGGAGATATGCTGAAAACTGATATGCTGAATTGTCATGGTAATGTATTAGTGCAATCCCTGTACATGTTTCATGAAATTGCAGATTTTATGTCACAGATTGAGTCAGAGGCTGAGGTAACTCAGCAAAGAGTATTGAGTGCTGAAGAAATTCAGCAAACAGAGTTTCCAGCTGGTTATGATCAGCTTTCAGAGAGACAGAGGGCTGAAAATTTTCAGCCAACAGAGTTTACTGCTGAAATATTTCAGCATTCAGAGTTTGGGGCTGTTTCTATGCAGTCCATAGAGCAGAGGGCTGAGAATATTCAGCCATTGGAGTGTAGAATTGCTGATTTACAGCAAGGTTTATGTAATGCAGAAGAGCATAATGAAGCCAGGGTTGACACGAAATACAAAACTGTGGATAAGAAAGTGGATTTAATAGGCAAGATTATGGAGTATTGTTCTATCACTTCAGAGATACAGAGATTCATTGGAGCTTGTGTGTTTTATATGATTTGGATACCTCATTTTGCACACATAGCAGATTGTTTTTATCAGCTGTTTCGAAAGGGGCAGAAACTATTTTGGGATGAGAGCCACACTAGAACCATGCGGAAAATGAGGAAGTTATTGCAGATTTTTTGGAAGATGGTGAAAAGATGGTTTGGGCCGTACATAGTCAGACATGTCTTTGATAATGCAACATATGAGCTGACAGAATTGGATGGAACAGTGCTTAGAGTGCCTATTGCTGGGAAAAGAATCAAGATTTTCAAGAAAAGAGATGATGAGGATTATGCATTGGAAGAATTTGCAAGAGAAGAGCAACGACAAGAAACTCCAATGGAAGAGACAGATGATATGGCTGAAAATCTTGTTGATCTACCGGAAATGCATAACGAAGAGATTGATTTGTTTGTGGATCTTGATGATAATGATCATGGGTAGTTGGCCCATCCGGAGGATGCGTAGGATTAGAGGGGGTGGATGTCGTAATGCTGCGCATTCGAGGTGTGAAAACCACCCAAAAGTTGTGCATGGGATTTGGTACTTTGTACATATTTAGTTGTTGTGATTACATTTATTTTCAGCGTATGGAAGGGTTGCTTTCAGGGATGTAAGAGGAGTGCATTTTCTCAAATCTGTACACAATCAATCTTATTGTTGTGAATAGCAAATACTACAATGAGCTGGGTTTCTTTTTCACTTTTCTTGTCCCTGAAACAAAGGGAAGATCTTTGGAGGAAATTACAGGGGAGAATAGTGATGAGCCAAGGAATCACACAAATTTACAGATTGGAACTAGGAATGGACATTTGATCTTGTGAGTTGTTGGGACATGTTTTTGGGGGTTTTAGTGTTTCAGATTTAGTGGAGGCATATTCAAGCTCATGAGAGGAGTCGTGCTTTTGAAGGGGGAAAAAGAGAAGCTTTAATTTTTGAAAGGTGTTTTTGGAGGGAGAGAAGGAAGATAATACAATGTAGAATTTTGAGGAGAAAAAGGGGAGTCGACGCGCAGGGAATCTCGGAAAGGAGGCACCCTTCCGTCCTAAGTGTAGAGCAGCTTTTCGGAGCTCGTTCATCACATCATTACCTCGCTGTAATGTCAGCTTCAGACTAGCTACTTTCTCAGAAAGAAATCTAAGGTTCACATTCACGGCACAAATAGCTTGGTCTGCAGAGGCGAGAGCTGAATATAGGTGCTGTGTCAAACTGGTCCAAGGATGGCCAGAATTAGCTAATTCCAACGCCAGCTTTTTGTATGTCGTGGCGAAAACAGCATCATCGCTTCCACCAAATGGAGCATTATCCTCATGACCTATGTTACAACGAGTCGGGCGTTGAGAATCAGAAAAAGGGGGCTGCTTGGAAAGAGACACCGGCAGAAGATGTCGCTGTGTAGGGGAAGGGAGCATAGGGGAAACAATGGAGTTCAAGACGGAGGAAGGAGAAATGATGACGATAATGAAGAAGAAGCTCTAAAGATGAGACGAGGCCTTCAATACTTTCTTCAGCGAGACCGGCGCTGGGAAACAGGGGCTCAGGGCTGTGTTCCTTGATCTGGAACCGACTGTTATCGACTTTCACCCTGAGCAGCTCATCAGTGGAAAGGAAGATGCAGCGAACAACTTCGCCCGTGGCCACTGTACGATTGGAAAAGAGATAGTGGACATGTGCCTGGACCGTATCAGGAAGCTTGCAGACAACTGCACTGGCTTGCAAGGCTTCCTCGTTTTGATGGCCAAATGCCGAGTGATAAGACCGAAGGAGATGGGTGTCCACAGCGAAGGGGTGTTGGTCTCTCGGCCTCTTCTCGACCATACTGCTGTATATACTGATACTGTTGATGGCGTACCGCACTACGTTTACGTCCTGCCGATTCCATTGTAGAGACATTTTTGACCTTGCAAACACCGGCCCAGTAACCGGGCAGGCTATGACGTATCCCACGTCTCTGACATTCAAACCCTCTCTGACTCCCATGATTGCTGGCTGCGCTGAGAAGGGAGGTAGCAGGGCCTATCATTCCATTGCTCTCGCTATGATTCGATGTCCTTATTTTTCCCTCTCTCCACTCTCTCTGGACAAATAACAGAAGCGACAATTGTTGCCGGAGGCGCAGGCGCTTCCTTTGATATACAATAAGCTCCTTTGGCGGTGATGCCGCCGTTGTTGCCATGTATCTCACAGCAGTTTATAAGAGCCTGGTTTCCTCATCTTCTCGTCTTCGTTCTGTAGCATTACCATCGTCGTTCAAGAACTGCGAAACGCTCTGACTTTGCAGAGTCCCCTCTGTAATTCTGCGGTCTCTTGCCTCAGAATTTTCTGTTGTTACTGCCGCTTCTTGTCCAAAAGATTGAACAACATACAATGCTACTACGACTGAAAATCATCGATAGTCTCCTGGAATTTGTGTTAACACAGATTAATCACTTTCAAATAACCAAAATTCTATTTGACAGTCAATCAAGGAAATCGATGTAAAAAGAACTTCTTAGTTGCAGAGACCGGTCTAAACCTTCTACTTGAAATGCTTTCAAATTTCCAGGTTGAAGTTTTTCTCTCTTCTGAGAGAAATTGCAAGTCACTGCTTCCGAGCTCTTTTCAAGCTATCTAGCCAGCAACTAAAGCTTGTTATGGACTCTATCATATGGACATGTCAACATCCTTCGTTGACCACATCGATACCGTGCTAAGGTAATGACTGGATCAACTGGTCAGAGAAGGGTACTAGCTCTGCATTCAGAGTGACAGAGGAGGAAGGAGAAGCACTTTGTTTTGACAATTGAAGACTTGACATTAGTACTTCAGGAGTATGGTGTCAATATTAAGCAACAAGATAAATATGCAAACAATACTGTGGAAGGGCAGACAGACTGTAAGCAATCTGAATCTTTGAATATAGACTTGCTGAAACTATTGTTGTACCCAGAAGACTTTACTTTCAGTTTACAGCACCTTCTTTATTCTAAGCATTGGAATGTATATTTGAAGATCATACTGCTTCAGCTTGATAAGTTTAAAGAAATAAAAAGAGAGTCTTGACATTATTTTCTTATCTTGATTATTCACCTGTTCGATCTCTTATCCTGAAATTTATCAAGATCTTTTGAAGACGCGACTATATGTTTTCACAAATCCTTTGACAGCGGCCCCTCCCCTCCACTCGTTTAAATAGTGGAGGGAGGGGGATCTTCTCCTCCTGCGTGTCGACACGCATGCCCTCCCTCCCTCCACAAGCTCCACCAAGGAGCTTCGTAACTCCTTCTATTCCCCTCCCCCCTCCAGCCGACTGAACAGCTCGTCAGTCGGCTGGAGGGATAAGGGGGGGGGGGAAATAATAATAAAATTTTTTCAAAAGCCCAATCAATTACTTTCCCACATGGACTTTTACATTCTCTCCCCCTTGGAGGAATCGAGATGTCCTCATCTCGAGATAAACTGGGGATATTGATGGTTGAGAGCGCCTTCATCTACCCAAGTGGCATCCTCTTGGGGATAATCTTCCCACTGGACAAGGCATTCTTTCAAGGTTCTAGATCTTAACTATCTTTCCCTAACATCTAAGATCCTTTCTGGCCTTAGTTCAAGGACTCCTTGGCTAGGCATTACAATTTGTTGGTCATTAAGTACATGATTAGGATTGGGTACATATTTTTTTAATAGGCTGATATGGAATACATTATGAACCTTTAGGTTCTCAGGGAGTTGCAATTTATAAGCATTGGGTCCTAGGCATTTGAGGATTTTATCCGGCTCACAATACCTTGGACTTAGCTTCTTGCATTCTCCTAGGGATAGAGAACTTTTTTAAGGGCGTACTCGAATGAAGACCATGTCTCCTTCTTTGAAGACTCTTTCTTGACTTTTCAAATCTGCATATGCCTTTTGTCTATCCTTGGCTACTTGTATGTCTTGTCTTATTGACCTTATTTGATCATCCATGTCCTCCAACATTTTTCTTGAAGCTTCAACTCTTAGGGTTGGATCAGAAAAGTTTAGGGGACTTCGACAATCATGACCATACAATGCCTGGAAAGGGGTCATTTGAATGCTCTGCTGGTAAGAAGCATTGTAGGCAAATTCAACTAATGGCAAGTATTGAATCCACCTCTTCGGCTCTCGATAGCAGTATGCCCTAAGCATATCCTCAATGATTTGATTCACTTGCTCTGTTTGTCCATCCATTTGGGGATGGTAGGCGGTGCTAAAACAGAGTTGAGTCCCAATAGCTTCAAAGATAGCTCTCCAAAAGTGTGAAGTGAAGAGAGAATCTCGATCACTAATGATTCTTTTAGGTAACCCATGTAGCTTGAATATTTCCTTGATAAACAATCTTGCAATGTCAGAGGCTTTATAGTTTGTCTTTACTGGAATTAGGTGTGCAACCTTGGTAAGCATTTCAACCACAACCATAATGGAATTGTATCCTCCTTGGACTTGGGGTAAGCCCACAACAAAATCCATACTCATGAATTCCCATTTCATTTGGGGAATGTCAAGCGGTTGTAGTTTCCCTGGCATCATGACATGTTCGGCCTTGATACGTTGGCAAGACAAACATTCAGTGACATATTTGAGAATGTCACCTTTGAGCCTCTCCCAATGGTAGCTCTTCCTAACTGCATTAAGATTTTTTGCATAGCCAGGATGTCCTGCGAAAGGGGAATCATGAGCTTCCCATAATATCTTCTGATTAAGTGACTGGCTTGTTGGTATACACAGCCTTGTTCTATAGTAGACAAGTCCATTATCAATGGAAAATTCCTGATACTTAGCTTGTAACTTCAGATTTTGCTCCTTGGCAGATATTTCTTTTATCATTGTTTGGTAGGCCAAATCATGGCATGCTTCCTCTCTAGCTAGTTCCAGTATAGGGTTGCTTGGCATAGATACCTTTGTAGCCAGAGATCTGGCCGTTGATGGATTCTGCAAGATTAGGGAATTTAGGAATGCCTTGCTACTGAGTGCATCTGCAACTACATTTTCTTTCCGTGATCGGTACTTGATTTCAAAATCATACTCCTCCAATACTTCAATCCACCGCCGTTGCCTCATGTTGAGCTCGTTCTGGGTAAAAATCCATTTGAGACTCTTATGATCGGTTACTAGAGTAAACTTGTTACCCAACAGGTAGTGTCTCCAAAGCTTTAGAGCATGGATGACAGCTAATAATTCCAGATCATGCATGGCATAATTCTTTTCATGACTCTTCGATTTCCTTGAAGAGTATGCTACTGGATGACCTTCCTGCATAAGTACACACCCCAAGGCAAGAATCCAGGCATCAGTTACTACCTCGAACTCCTTATTGAGGTCAGGAAGTTTTAGAATAGGTGCTGATACCAACCTTTGCTTCAATTTGTCGAAGCTATTTTGTTCGGGAGTTGACCATGTAATAGAAGTCTGCTTCTTTAGTAAGTCTGTAAGAGGTGCTGCAATCAAAGCATAGTTTTTGATAAAGACCCTATACCATCCTGTCAAGCCAAGAAAGCTACGTATTTCTTTGACGGATACTGGTATTGGCCATTCAAGCACATTCCTGACTTTGGCTGGGTCTACTGATATTCCCTCTGATGATACTATGAATCCTAGATATTCAATCTGACGCTTGAAGAATGCACACTTCTTCATTTTTGCATACAGCTTATGAGACCTCATTGTCTCAAGGACAATCCGTAGTTGAGGTTCATGATCTTCTTCCTGTTTAGAATAGATAAAGTGTCATCGAAGAAGACAAGCACGAAATCATCAAGATATGGTCTAAAAATATCCTGCATTAATCTATTGAAGGTGGCAGGTGCATTTGTAAGCCCGAATGGCATAACCAAGAACTCAAAGTGCCCATATCTTGTATTGAAGGCCGTTTTTGGAATATCTTCTTCCTTGATCCTTATTTGATAGTAACCTGATCTAAAATCAATTTTGGAGAAGATCTTTGCACCTTGAAGGCGATCCAGAAGCTCATCTATTCTAGGAATAGGATACTTGTTCTTGACTGTTGATTGATTCAACCCTCGGTAATCAATACATAGTCGAAGTGTCCCATCTTTCTTTTTCTGGAATAGTACTGGAGCTCCCCACGGTGAGTTGCTGGGCCGGATGTAACCCTGATCCAACAGTTGCTTGAGTTGTTCCTTCAACTCAATAGCTTCCGGTATGGACATTCTAAAAGGTCTCTTTGCAATTGGCACAGCTCCAGGCACTAGCCTAATTTCATGATCAACTTCTCTTGGAGGTGGAAGTTCAATCAATTCCTCAGGGAATACGTCAGCGTATTCCTTTAGCCAAGAAGGTCCTTCATGAAACTCTTGCTTTTGATCTAACTTGTTGAGTTTGATCAGGTAAACGGGGAATCCTTTTCTGACTCCTTTTATGATCCGCGATACTTTGGCTAATTGGATTCTTGGCACTCCTGCCTCACCTTGAGTCGTGACAACCTCCTTTTCAGAGTTTCGAAAGGAAACTTGACCCTTTCCACAGTGGATGTGGGCGTCATTAGGCTTAAGCCAATCCATCCCGAGTAGACACTCATGGATACCTAAATTCATGACTCTGAATTTGACTGAGGTTTTCTTTCCTCCCAGAAAGAATTCTTCCTTAGCAGTTTTCCTGGTACAAGTTACCTCACGACCGTTTGCCAATTCCACAAGTAGGGTAGGTGCTTCTACTGTGGCTATTCCTAATCTTTTTGCACATGTTGGTGAGATAAATGAATGTGTACTGCCACAATCAATCAAGGTTTTGAAACCTTTACCTTGATAGTCCGACGGTGTTTGAATCACCGAGAACTGGCGATTCGGCCCCTTCTTGTGTAAAGCGGCATGGACTGTTGCTCTTTCGAATTCTGCTTCCATAGTCAGATCTTCCTCTTCTTCTGCTTCGCATCTTTGCCTATTGGTAATGCAGGCAGTTCTTCCTCTTCCACGGGTGGCGGCTTCTTGACCGCGGCCTGCACCTTGGAAATGTGTTTGACGATATCCCTCGCTGAGCTTGGGACATTGCCTTTTGAAGTGACCGAGTTCGTTGCAATAGAAACATCAGAGGTTTCGGCCATTACTTTGAGTAGGAACAAAGTTGTTGACGTTATTTGTCCTTGCTTTCTTCCTTTGTCCCTGATTGTGACCTTGAACTCTCTTCACTTGGGGTCTGAATGCTCCTCTGTTCGGGTCACTATAGGACCAAGTTTTGTTACCCCTTGGTCTAGCTTGCACTTCCTGAATTATAGGCGCCGCTCGAATGAGTGCATCCTGAAGATCTGACGGATGCATAGATTCGAGACGGGTATTTACGGGTGGATTTAAGCCCGCGCAAATTTTGGACACCTGCTGCGTCATGTCCATCTGTGGCGCATACTTTAAGAGTGAGACAAATTTAGAGTAGTATGCGTCAAGGGTGAATCCTAGCTGTTTTAGCTCATAGAACTCATTCATTTTCTGTGTACGATATGCAGGTGGTGAATATCTCCCCTGCACGGCTTTCTTTAACTTCTCCTAGGTAACGGACCCTTCTGAAGTCCCTTGATCCCTGCACCATTGTTTCCACCATAGTCTAGCTTCGCCGGTGAGTTTTAACTTGGCGAGCATGGCCTGATTGGTAGGTGCAGTACCAGCTGCTTCAAAGTAGTCCTCCATAGATTCAATCCAAATTTCAGCATCAGACTGGACAAATCTGCCCCTCCCGTCAAACTCGGGTGGCTTTATCTGCTTGAGGAGGAACTTCTTCTCCTGGATCACGGCAGCACTTGATGTAGGGGGCGAATTTGGAACCTGAACCTGGGGTTGTGCCTGGGTAAAAGTTTTTCTTAACGTTATTATATGATAATTGACGTTAGCTTATCTTTAGTTCAGTTATCTCGTAAATCATGAAGCTACTTTTTAATCACTCTGATGCACAGCCAGATATTGATAAAAGAAGTCCTTATTTATATTTACATGGGCGTGTCCTTATACAACGTCTCGTGTGATGATAATTCAATCATTACATTCAGTTTGAGGAGAACAACGCTGTATTGCATTTGTCTACAGGATTTGTGTAATAGTAGGGTTTTGGGTCATGGATCTTTAGGAATCGATAATTCATTGGAAGTTCAGGATATCCTTTTCGTTGGAATCCATACTTCTCATGGCGGCCCAACACCTTAATCCTGTCGACTGGGATTACACGGGTTACTTCCTCATATACATATGAGTTCATTTCAACCCTCCGACCTTGAATATGTAAAGTCAAATTTACGTGAGCTTCCACAAAAATGAACAGCTTCACGACTTTCAAGTCTTCCAACCACTTGATCCTCTTTAGGTTGGTCTGTAGATAAGTGAACCGGTGGGCAGCTATGTAGTAGATTCCTGAAGACCCTGTCCATCTTCGTTCTATATATAAAGGTGATGGATTATAAATCTGCTCCAGGATGTTCATCATCCCAACTCTTTGTCTATAATGCGGAGAATGCATTGCAGTCATAAACATGACCCGGAACACCAAAAACTTGTTCCATGCTTCATAGTTCTGCAAGACAGTATTGAAGATGAGGAAATGTTTGGACAGCAACAATTTCTTTACTTCATTTTATTGAGATCTCATAAAAACAATTCCGTTGTTGGTCAGCTCTGATACCAACTGTAACGTGTCCCCTAGTATCATTCAGGACACGTCTTAGCAGTTCATCGGAAAGGATGTCTAGAAAGTTCCACCCGACACTCCCATGGAATGTTACGGGTTTTGCGATCTAGTTCTTTCCGCGTCTGCCACGTAGCGGAAGTATCCTGGCCGTTCCCACTTAGGATGGACCGGAATTAGGGTTTTCCTAATGGGTCACTAGCTAACAGCAACTAGCGTCAGACCTGAGCGAACTACTTTACGCAGAAACGCCAGGTCCGAAGCGGATTCACGCTGCACTTGGTTCAAGGAGAATGGGAAACGAGAGGGATGCAAAGCTCAACCTCTCTGCCATAAGACATAGTCCCATTACGTTCCCCTAAAACAATGTAAATTGGGTAAGACGTAACTCTAGGTCATCATTCTTGTTTTTTTTTTTGATGATGATGATCATTCCGCTGTTCCTTGAGATTTTTGAGAAAAGTTCCCGGCTAACCGGGACCACCCAACCGTAGGACGGACCCATGGCCCATCCTCCGCACTTTCCTCGGTTTGTTTTAGTTATGTAATTATCTAACACATTAATTTGACATATAACAATCAGCTTCTTTAATTAATCTTGTTTAAGCCCTGGTTCCTTCACGTAATCTTATCACGTGATATATAAAAACAATATCAAGCAAGCTCTTTTAACATCTCATCATTTTATTTTTGAATTACAAGAAGTTCCGCCCGTAGGCTTATCCATAATCTGCCCGGAGGCTAACAAGTAATCTCCAGGGATCACTATTCCAAGCTTCCGCCCGTCAACTAGTATGCGGGCCTCGGGATCCAGTCCCGAGTCACGTTAGCCTCTTGTGCAAGACCCGGAAGGCGAGGAATTTACGGCCAGAGCCCCCCCTGGCACCCAAGCATCCTCCTGCTCCAAGTAGAACTCAACGGAGAGACCTCTCGCGGCGGGTTCAGTCCACGTTCCCGGGCGGTCAACAACCCCCTTGGTTAGGGTCAGGCAAGCAGTCGGGGGTAACTGAAGCTGCCTCTCCCTTCAGGCCTTTAACCTGAAGTATAGGCACTTGTTTAATTTATAATTCATAATTCAAATAGAGCCCTAAAATCTCTAGCAAGCACAAACATTTCCATTAATCAACCCAGTTGTATGGCAAACTGCTAAGGAAGTGTTCTTTTTTTTTTTTTTTTGAGTGTATCAGCAGTCGTTCTGAAGATGTCTTGCAAACTTGGCAAGATCCCTTATATTCGGGTGTAGGGTATACCCAACTTGGTTAACCCTAAGGTACCTTAGATATGCTAGTTTCCATTTTACAACTTTTCTTATTTAGAAGGATATCCAAAACTACGTCTTTTTGCAAGATAATTGCGTAAGGATCTGTCGTCCTTGTAGAGGGTTTTTCCCTTTTCTCCTTGTGAATCAATCACAAAATGATTTCATACATGTTGCGCAAGTCAGACGATGGAATAATCTGTTTAGACTCCTTAATCTGACGTATGTCAGGCCTAGGGTTTCTTCATTTAAGAACCTTAGGGATGAACCCTAATTTCTTATCTTTATGAATTTATTGTCCTTGCGGTAAGGTAAGTAGTCCAATGTTTTAGGATATGAATGTTTCTATGTTTAGATTGGTCCGGTTATCTTTTGGAAAGATTGGTTTGGTCAGCTTTTGGAAGGTAATCTTACTCGTCTTGTCACGGTTTTACTATCTTTGATTACTTTCTCAATCAATACAGTTTAATTTGGCATATAGCATAATGCCATGATGATACAAAGAGTGACGATACTCCTTGGGACAAAAACCTAGCTAAGGAATTGGTGGATACACACTTTATTTGTTCCAAGTCCTCAATTTGCAGGGGAAAAGTGTTAATAGAGTATCATCCAGCAATTCCCCATTACATTTTCTTTCCAAATGATTTCGTATGTCTAATTTTTATACTTGTTAATTTCTAACATTTAACTTCCGTTTTCTTTAAAGATGAACTCATGCCAAATAACAACAGTTGCCTTGCAACTAGCAAAGATAACTCTCTAGCAATTTAAGCATCGAAAGAAACCTTTCATGAATTTAGCCATTTTGCCATGATCCGTTGCGAAAAGAATAAGACTAATGGAGCAAGATATAATTTCTTAATTTTAGGACTATAATACTATAGTAAATGGATAGTATTGCCTATTATTTTATAATGCTTGATGCAATTTGAGGAAAGCTAATTTGAATACATTGTCATTCATAAGCTAACTCCTTCGTTAGAATTAATTTGAACAAATATATATATTTCCTTAACAATTTTTCTTTGCATGATTGACTAAAACCCGAATTAACACCAAGAAGACAACCTGGCTTTGAGGTGAGATATCCACATGGATACCGGGAGATGACCCTCCCGCAGCTACACCTTGGACTTTCTTAGGAGGCATCGCAAGTGTGTTCTGTCGAACTTGGAAGCAGCTTTACAACTTCTCCTTAGAACTCCACCGTCGTTCCTTGCACCGTTCGTCAAAGTAGTTTTTGGAAGGTTTCCCTCCTTGAATTCGGGAATTGAAAAGGGTATTTTTAGAAAATTTTACAACTAAGACCCATTGAAGCCATGGGGAAGGCTTAATGGTCTTTGTAAGCTCGCACGAATGGAAATAACAAGGTGTGGATAAGACACAAGGTGTAGGAGAGCTTTAAGGAAAAATAATAGTCGTAAAGATTATAAGTAAGGGTCTAAGGACCCTTAGGTCAAACTTGGAGAAAAAGGGCTTATGGGGGCTTACACATGGGGGAGGGTGAAAGGTTTTTGATGCCAAGGTAAAGGCTTAAGGGGTAATCACGAGAGAAGTGGTTTTAAGAGGTCACAGGAAGGGGGTGATTCCAAAGCCAAGGGGATAGGTCTTTTAGGGATTATACACAAGTAAAGAAGTAATAAGACCCTTAAGGCCTTTGTGCTCATGGGGGGAAAGTGACTCCAAGTGAAAGGAAAGGGGCTTTAGTACGAGGGTGAAAGGGGACTTAAGGGATTTTTAAAACCCGGCATAGGGGGTTCTAATACCCATGGAAAAGGGGTTTTAGATATGGGGGTTAAAAGGGCTTCATAACGTACAAGGAGGGGGTGAAAATTTTGGAAATCCAGGGGAAAGGGTTTTAGCACGGGGGAGGGGAAAATGAAAGGGGGCTTAAGGGATTTGAAACTCGGGAAAAAAAAAAAACAAAGGGGGTAGTAGGGTATATGAAGGGGGTTTAAAGAGGCCCCCTCCTTTGGAAGCTTCCAAGCTTCTAGGAGCTTTGGGGGGGTGGTTATGGCCGTCCGACCTGACGGAGAATTTGGAGGCGGCTCCTATCTGCTACCCTGGCGGCCAATCAACAGCGTTCCTTCCCCTCTCTCTCACAGCGTTATGATCTTCAGTAGCAGCGTTCGATTCTCCTCATGGTCCCCCCCCAGCATTCTCTGTCTTATGGCCCCTCCCCTCCCCTCGTTTAAATAGTGGAGGGAGGGGGATCTTCTCCTCCTGCGTGTCGACACGCATGCCCTCCCTCCCTCCACAAGCTCCACCAAGGAGCTTCGTAACTCCTTCTATTCCCACCAAGGAGCTTCGTAACTCCACCAAGGAGAAGAGTCCTAAATAAGGGAGAAAGGCACACAAGGAGAAGCGCAATTCAAAACTTTTATTAAAAGAGCACAAGCATATCATGGCTTAATTCAAGGAGCGTCGGTGCACGGGCTCTGACCCATGCAATTTGTAAATGTAGACGGGCGGTGGAAAGGAAGCTAGGAAGATAGAAGGACAATGGGAAAAAGAGCCTAGGCCGGCCATGTAAATGTAGACGGGCGGTGGAAAGGAAGCTAGGAAGATAGAAGGACAATGGGAAAAAGGGCCTAGGCTATGGCTGGCCATGTAAGAAAGGGGATGACCGCCCAAAAGGGATTTAGGGTTTTGTATATAAAGTTGAAAAGTGAATGAGAAGCTCATTCTTGTGTGTGGCCAAAAGTAGCTCTCCTCCTCTTCTTCTTCTTCTTCTTCTTGCTTGCTTGAGCTTGTGATTGAGAGAGGGAGTGTGAGAGTGTGTGAGGGTGAGGGACCATGGGGTGGAGAAGCTCTCCAACTTCTCCTCTCTTCTTCTCTTCCCTTCCCTTATCTTATCTTGCTTGTAGTGATGGAGCTTGGAGCTTGGAGTAGGAGGATTGAGCTTGCTTGAAGCTTGCACTTGGATCGTGGAGCTACTGAAGTGTGCAGGAGAGGAGGCAACCCGATCGGCATGAAGGTAAGCTTACTACACTCATAGGATTGAAGGAGCGTTGGCTAGGTGAGAGATAGCCATTAGAGCTAGCTTGAAACACTTAAAGCAATAAGCAGTTCGTGGGTCTTGGCGGTTGAGCGTGAGCTTCCACCACATTTTGGTTCCGTTGTTGCTAAAACCAATGAATTCAAGCTTGAGCACTTGCGCGCCTCATATCACGTATCAAAGTAAGGGATTCATCCTCGAAATGGAGCTTGAGATAGGTAGGAAGTTTGGGTGTTTTTGATCGTCAAAACAAGTAAGTATTTTGGGATATTTTGTTTGTTTGATGATTGGGAAACATGGAGAAATTATTTCAGTTTTTTGCTTCTGATTCTTGTTGAATTTAGTGTAAGTTAGGATTAGGAAACCACACTGGAGAAGGGTAGGATTTAATGTTAAAAAACAGGGTAAAAATCGTGCAAAAAATGGTAAAAAACTCGCTTGTGATGCCTAAGATTGGCAAGTGAGTGATTGGGGGCATCAACACCATACCCAGGAAGGGGTATAAGAGCCAAGAGGCCAAGGGAGAGCTCATTTGTGACCATTTGAGAGAGAGAGAGAGAGAGAGAGAGAGAGAGAGAGAGAGAGAGAGAGAGAGAGAGAGAGAGAGAGAGAGAGAGCCATTGCACAATTCAATCCGATTGCACCATCGACGAGCCTACCGCTCTATTCAGGTACATGAATCCCTTCCCCTATCCCCCTAGAAAGGATCTGGAGGTTTATGCTTGCTATGATTGATTAAATCACAAGAATCAAGCAAAATCAACCTCTTGCTGTCATCCTCGTGCCACAATCGGCCTGTTCGAGTGGTCACTTCTGGGCCGAGTCCCAGAATTGGCCCTTGGCCCTCTTTTGTTTGGTCCACTCAGTCCAAAACCATAATCATCCCTTGGCCCAGACCTACTTGACGCGTCCGAGTCGACCATTTGGACCATCAACTAATTCGGCCCTCGGCCCGTTCGAGCTAAATAGTTCGAGCCATAGGATTTGGCCCTCGGCCACATGTCATATTCGACCCTCGGCCCAAGTGCCTCGGCCCGTCCGAGTGACCTCATCTGAATTGACCATTCGGCCCGTCCAAACCAACATGTCCGAGCGACTAGGTTCAAGTCTGCACCTCAGCCCGTCCTAGTCTACCCTGTCCGAGTCACGAATTCAGCCATTGGCCCATGTACCTCGGCCTGTCCAAGTGATCCACTCGGACCCTGCAATTTGGATGAGCTAGGTTGAGTGTAAATTTTTATCAAATTCTCAGAAAGTTGATCTGACCCTACTAGATCTCGGTAACGCAAACTGTAGAAAGTCCTTCTGACGCTTAGAACTTGATTTTGGTACACGGAATAGAGGAAATCGTAGGGAGCAGCCGCTTAGCAGCTTGAAGCAGGTAGCAGTAAGACCCAAAGACCTAGATGCAAAGCGCTGAGTAGTTAAAACCTGATTGGACAAGAACAAACGAGGAAACATATTAGAAAAACCCTAAACACTATCAAGGCGGCTAGAAAATTGACCAACAAGCCTATCAGGCTCGAAACAAAGCGAGAGTGCGTAAGACGCTTCAAGATTGTTTACTACACTCACCTTGAATTTTCACACTCGAATGCACTTAAGGAAATTGAAAGCCTGATTGAGCACAAGTGCACGAGAAGTGACACGCATACTGAGTGACCATAAATTGAGGATTGCATTCAATAACTGAAGGAACTCACTCAGATAAACCACCCAAAATTGGAGCATTGGGTAGATCGGACCAACCCAAAATTGGACGTTCGATTTTGATAATTGGACTCTTGAAAATTGGACATCTAAGAATCAGACAGAAATGTCAAAATCGGACAGGTATCTAGAACACAAATTTTGACGCATCTAAACCTCGAAATTGACCCCAAAGGCTATGTAGAGCTAAAGACACATCACAGATCCATCACTGGGCTGAAACTTAGAGCAAGTAGTTCAAAATTTGGCTAAACAGTCCTCCAAATTATGCATGGTTTTTACCGTAACTGCCTTGCAAACCAGGGGGGACTACCCCCCCCCCCCAGACCCCCACAAGGGGGGCTTTGCCTCCTCCGCACCTCCCCCAAGTAGGTTGGAGAGAAAATGCGAGCCGTGACACGTCCTCCAAATTAGACCCTAGTGTAGTAATGGATCTACATGAACATGGATTCTCACTGACAAAAGAGCAACCAAAAGCCCATACCCGAATCGAGAGAAACAGAGACTCTAGAACCCCAATGGGCCAATCTAGCCAACAAGGGAAAAAAGGCCACACTGTAAAAACACATACGTGTTGCATTCAGATTGCATCTAGTCAAAGCAAAAAGCAATAACATCAAACTATAATAGCGAGAATGACTAGATATGACAGTCCTGACAATAGATGCTCCTTGAATAGCACTGCATTGATGAGCCAAGACATTAGTGGAGAATCCACATCTGGTCGTGTAGTTGGGGACTCAAGGGTATTTGTCAGAAGGCTTAAATTTACAAGCCAAGACCCGGAAGATGAAGATATAGTACCACCTGCTTATCTTAGGGTCAAACTCACCACGAAAAGAGAGCATACTATCGATGCTCTGATTGATGAAGGAGCAGATTAAATGTCTTGACCTATGAGGCATGGACCCTACTAGGCCAACCAGAGCTGACACCAACTAATGCAACTCTTAGTTCTTATGGGGGACCTCCACAAGCACTCATAGGGAAGTGCAATATCCTTGCAACAATTGAAACTAAAAGCTTGCCTATCCTATTTCATGTTCCTCCAAATAGTGCTAAATATGGTAAGGAAACCCTCTTGGGAAGACCCTTCAAAAGGGCAACCAAATGTGAGGCTGACTATGTAACAAAGAGGATACACCTGACACTACGAGGTGTGAGGATAGTCACAACCTTTAGCAAGGGTGACCTCATCGAACCTCGAAGGAAAGGCAAGGAAGGTGCTGAGATAACAGTTAAGCATACTAATGAGACCAAGGACTTGTTGGAAGAGTTGATACAAGCACAGGTCGAACAACGAGAATTAGTGACTGAGGCCATGCTTGAAACAAGAAGGTCAAGAGATAATGCCAAGGACGGGCTTTGGACTTACAAATATCGTAGAAGACCCCAAAATAAGCCTAAGCCTTATAGATGAAGGCATCAATGGAGGGTCAACACAACGCCGTGATGGATATCCAAAGCGTTGCTATCTTCTCAAGGGTATTACGCAGGTAACCGATGGATTTGGGTACCAAAATCCCCTGCTAAAATATCTCTATTAGCTGAAGGAAAGATTGCATCAAAAGCAACGAAGCACAGGAGGAAATCTAAGAGAAACTCTAGATCTCGAGGCAAGAAACCAGACATGAGTGTTCGAAAGAAAGAGCCTTAGCCTAGCATGCTTAATAAGCAGATGTCATATGTAGCCATTGAGTGTGCACAAAAGACATTAGTGCTCAAAGAGCCTTTGATTTTCCAAGAGGATAACATGCATCATAGGCACAACATTGCTCATGGCAAGGATGATTGCTCAACAAAGCAAATGGCACAATTGTCTAATAGCCTTGATCAAATCATTCAGCCAGTGCCAAGTCCACCTAAGAGTCCTAGATCTCCTACATCCTCTTTTTTCAATGGACACAGGAAGCACAACAGCGATCGTCAATGGCGGCTGCTTACTTCCAATCTCTATCTCTATCAAAGCTTCCAAATATCCAAGAGAGGGGACATGACACTAGCTGTAGCTCTCCGCCCAAGGATATGCATGTGCAACCCAATGTGACCAGATCAACTCATGCTTGATCTACACAGATGAATGCTCAAAGGGCAACAAAAGACGTGACCACTTCCGATCGCCCTAGGGATCTAACACCGCAATCCACCAAGAGTAGCTAGCCCACTAGACTAGCCGCTACTACTTCCAATCACGGATCACAGGAGTAACAACTCTTGGCTGTGACAATGCCCCTTGCGGAATGTGTCCTTAGAAATTTACCTATGAAGGAGGTGTCACAACCAACTTCCTTGACAACTTCAACACTTCCAAAGTGCCTAAAGCCTAGGCTGGAGGAGTTAAACACATGGGAATTGGCAAAAGAGCTAGACTCTCCCAAAAGGGAGACAATTGTACCCCCACAACCTGGCGAGGCTATTCAGCAGGCCACGGCTAAGTCCCATGAGGACACACTAGAGAAAGGAAATACTGAGGCCCAACCAAGCACATCAACGGTTGACCTAGTCTAGGATCTTGAGTCATTGAGAGATGCACCTTCACTAGCCAAGAAAAAGATGAGAAAATAATGAAAACAACAACAGTTGCAGGTGGTTGTGGACCCCAAGAACATTGAGACGAAGAGCGCTGGAAAACTGATGAATAAAGCATCGAGCCCATCCACCAATAAACCCATTGATGCCTCTCCTAATAGCGATGAAACCTTAGACACATCTGTGCGCTCTGAAAAATCAAAGCAGTCGTTACCATCAATGGCTGCTTGCAACACTCAATCCACTAACAATAGAACTTGCGTTGACCAATCAAGAGTGGATATAACGCTGTCACAACAGGGTGACAAACCTATACCAGTCACATCCAAGGAGAACCCTGATGCAATAAAGAAGTCTCAGGAGAAACATGGAAACCCCAAGAGTATAAGAAATCCTAGCATTGGCCAGACTTGCGTGTCTAGGCCTGAGCCCCCAGCTACGCTAAAGCCCAGGAAAACTCCTAGAACCTTGCATGAGATAGCAATCAAGCAAGCCCTCGTTGAACATAGAAGTGCACAGAGTGCTTAAGTGATTTGGATGCAAAGCTCAAAGTGTTTGCACGTGTCTATGTCTTGGGAGACATGCGCACATTCCCTAAAGAGCAGCTCAAAGAATACTTGCCATTTCCCTTATCTTGGGAAGAGCAAGAACATCTTGAGGAGCACTATAACAGGATCCTGTATGAACGCATGCGACTCATCTCTGGCAAGGAAGACGAACTGCGGTTAACTATCACATTCAATGATGCACTCTGCCAACCAAATCTCTTAGAGATAGAGCAACTAAAGTGACTATCAGAGGGCCGAAGTCAATTTGAACAGTGTTGGTATGAAAACCGTGTTGCAATGGCCAAACTAGGAGCCCAGATCATGACAGTCTTGGAGAAGCAATTGGCCAAATGGCGGAGTTGAAGGGTTTTCAAAAGCAAAGTCGCGACCACAGAGGACATTGACTAATTTCAGGATAGAAGATCAATCAAGCAAGTTCAGGTTATGCACGACAACCTGTCCATTCTCTAGGCTCCCACATCTAGCATACATGTCAACAAGAGTACCTCCAAGGAAAAGATCCAACTCCAAATTACTTTTAAGAATATGATTGTAGATGTTTCTGCAGATACCTTGAATTATGAAATGATGGTGAGGTTAGCTATTGCTGCAAGAGGCCTGTATGTGGCTTTGGGAAAGGCTATGGCTGTTTCCTCACGACGTCGGAATGATGCTGTCACAGTGAGTCCAGTGGCAAAAGCTATTGCCTCTTATCTTTCGATCCTCTTTCTTAACAACTTGCAACATGATGGTTGTGTTGGGTCCTCATCATCATCATCCGATTCTTCAATGTCAGTCAAGTGCAAATACCACTTTTGAAGCAACTAGTCAGCTTTTGTGGACTTCTGCACCAAGTTCTCGTACCCCAATGGAAACAGAGGTTGGAAAGATGGAAGCAAAGAGCTCTGAACCCAAAGTAGGTGGGTAGGCATGGCTTTTAGAGACTCTATGTAACTATGCCAAGCTGTTAGAATATCTGATGACATCCTCCATCCTATTGGTTCCTTCTGCTATGGCACAACTTTTAGTTCAGCCTATGAGTGGGGAAACTATTCCCATTCCCAAAGACCCAGAATTTTTTTTTTTGGCTCTTCAAGCACAAGTTCTAGAAGTGGTACTCCCTGTGTGGAACCATCCTATGTTTCCTCAATGCAATCCAAATCCAATCGAGTTGCTTTGCTCTATTTTAAGACACATATATTCTGGTATAAGGGACACAAAAAGGACAGAGATTTCATGAAGTGGGAACTATTGGAAATAGATTCAACTTCTAGAGAGAAATCTTTAACATCCCATCCTGAAGGGAGCTCTTTGGAATTCTTATAAGGCAAATCATCGTAATTTGTGGGCTCATGAAGCTCTGTGGAGAGTTCCTCTGGTTCCGATATGATAAGTTGTAGTCCCCTTCCTCCCTGAACAAGCCTGTTTTTCTTATTACTAGCTAATCTACCCGAACAATCAAGGGTTTCTAGTAGGCTTTAGCTTGTACATATTCTGTCCAATCTCCAATTCTCCACTGATTTGATCTATTGATGTTTGAAGCTATAGTCTCATTGATAGACAATAATGGCTTTATCTTTGAGAAAATCCTCCTTGACTTCAGCCGACAAGGGAATTGAGTTCGAAAAGGAAAGCAAAATAGAGAAAATCCTTCTCTGCCCAGTTTGCCATCAGTGTCATCCACACCAGGCACTCCTGCGTTGCCAATCGTACTTGGCGTTTTTACTTTTTCCCCCCCTTCTGAGACCCTGTTCCCCCCCAAATATAGCATGAAGGATAAAAAACAAGCACATAATGATGACTCATCACAATTCACTTGACCACCTGCTACTGTCATGTGAGCATGGTCCGAACCAAATCTTTCTGCATTGTCATTACAACACTAGATGGTGACCAAAGGGCCAATCGTCAACCAAATCATTATCCTTTGCATCAAAGCAATTTCTTGGTCACAACAACATATACTAGTGAACTTTGACAAGAAGCAGCAGAACCACGATATAACCAATTGGGTCGCAGCAAGTGAGGTCTTCTATATCTTCCTTGGACTACCAGCAAGCCCATTGGAAATGATGGAGTCTGGCTCAATTACAGCCGATCCAAACAGTACAAGCTTGAATAGTTCCCTCTCCATCTAATTAGGGGCGCTCATAACAACCATGACAAGTAGGGAGGAACAGATACATGAATGATGTCACAACTTCATTAAGTTTACCTGCATATATGGCATTCAAAGCCAATTGGCTGCGTTCCAAGATTTGTGGTGTACCCATCCAACATATAAAACCCCCTATCTTAAGTCCACTGGGCCGCAACACTTTTGCATATGTCCCTCCTGTATTAGTGCCAATGCATGAATTTCACAACAATAGGTGCTGGTAAAATGTCAAACCTAAAACCACTCTAAACTTGCTCAATGGTGCATATGATATCAACACATGCATGAATAGAAAAAATCTTCTTTCTTCTAAATAACAATAATGAGCAATGTTATACTTCTTTCCAGATCCCTTAACATTCTTATATACAGACACAAACCCCCTTGTCACCTTCAAGCCAAGATAATTCAGCATTCCACGAGGATCTTTAAGAAATTCTGAATCTAGAATGAAGAAACCATGCTATTTGTGCATATTCTCAACACAACCTTCTATAGAGCCATCAGGTACAACATCACAAAAGAAACATTGGCTTGCATTCCAAACACCCATCGTCTCATCCTCAAGTAACACATTTCTATCCCCTCTGCTCTCTACTGATTCATCAAGGCTCTCATAACTCATCACCTCATCACCATCATCACCAATTTCCTCCCACTCATCACTTTCATCCTCTTCTGTAACAGATTGCCCTTTGCCATGATTGTCCCATGTAGAACAAAATGCAAACACAATGACTAAGTATGTACAAAGTAACAAATGTCACACACAAAGCTTTTTGGTGGATTCCACACCTCGGATGCGCAGCAGTACGACAGCGGTCTCAAAGAGACCCAACCTATGTGGAACCAACTTCCCTTCAAGTGCTGATTGCCATTCGAGGTATGGACTTAGCTGAAAATAGCCAAGAGAACTCTCTGTTTGATAAGGTTCTCACTGAGGAGGAGTTACATGTTGCCAATAGACTCGAACAAGGTTCCATGCTACTCGATGTTGCAAAATATCTATCGGTATTGAGTAAGTTGTCACGAGTACTGGATGTGTGTGCCATGCTCTAGTACAATCCAGAGTTCTACAATTGGCTTTTATCCTCATGAAGTGACATGGATTCATGGATATATATGTAAATAAACAATGACTTTTGTGACCTTGTATAGACACTATCAACACACACAAGTAATAATAATCAAGCATAGGAAGAAGAGTTAGGATCAACAGGATAAGCTCGTCAAGTCCTCCTCTCACCACATATTTAGAAGTTGTGTGACCATTTCCACCTTCGGGCGGAGGGCATGCACCCCTCATTACCACCATAGGAAGCCCTGACCAACATCTCTGATGGTGTAGACAGGGTGCAGTCCCTTTCTATACACCTTTTTTCCTTTTCCAGTCTATCCTTCCGAGGATGAGCCCTGCCCCAATCCATGACCACCAATCCATGTAGCTTAGCATGAGCCAAGATCTGCTAATGGCTAGAGGCTAAATGAACATCATCATGGGGGCCATTCCTCCACAACAAGCACTGCATGCCTCACCCCTCCCCTTCTTGTCATATGCGCTTGATAACCCACACTATAATCCCTTACATGTGAATGGTTTTATCCCATATCAAGGCCTAATCATTGGTTCTCATCTTGCAAGTCCCCCAATGAGGAAGACATGGAGTACCTAGGGCAGCTGGCTTGCAAAGATGCTCTCCGCTATCAACGAGAACATGCAGCACGCCCCTCTACCGGTGCGCTACGTGCCTACCCTCAAAAGGTATGCAAAGAAACGAGGTCCCAAGTGACACTGCCCCGTATGTAGGTCGAAGAATCCCCAAGTCAGGGGAGTAGAAGCTCAAAGACGCACACAAGGTGTGGCAACACCTGTTGTGCAAGCCCCCAACAAGCGCTCAGGCACAAGGTGCTCAAAGGCTGAAAGAGCAGCTCGAGACAAGGAACAATTCGATGCATTGTTTAAAAGCATCTTGGAAATGGTCGCGGCCAGAGACTACACCATTCAAGTTGCGGCTAACATCTTCCCTACCTAACCTCATAGGAGCCCTTCACCAGTAGAGCCTCAGTCACCTAACCACCCGGACTCACCCTGCCTTGTGCAAATCGAGTAGCCCCTATGATATACAAGCAGCTTAACAAGCCATCCTACCATAACTTTTTACCTTTTGATGATTAAAGGGGTAGGATCCCCACTTGTACACACTTCCTTTATCTATCATTAATATATGCCACGTCTTTAACAAGCACCTGAATAGGCATTGCAATCAGCATCATAGCATTTTGAAAAGTTATATCTTGACATGATGGCATTTGTTTGTTGTACTTGACACATGCGACTTGCATATACTCTCATGAAGTGACAAGTGGATGCAGGATGATACACATCTTCGTGCAAATGTGTTTGATGCCCAAGTCACCGCAAGAGCACCAACCGCACAAAGAACCGCAACAAAGCCACGCTGCCAAACATGAAAAATCACCCTTGCGAGTACCCACATCGCACAAACCAAAGCATAGTCATGGGCTAGGCTCTCTTCTTGGGTCAAGCTCTACAATGAGCTCACGATGGTTGTTACCTCAACCATACCAACATCACAACAACGGCTTCTCTAACAACGAGGCTAGGGCATAATCATCATTGTCATATCCATTTCCTGAGCCTTCGAAGCTTTACATTTTCCAACCCATTAAAAGGTTGATAGTCTCAACATATTGCAATGGTTGTACTCAGACAAAAAAATAATAAAAAGATAAGATGCACCCACGATCATAGCACTGCACCTAGGGGTCCTCCAATTAGGTGCGTCCAGTGACCTTAGTTGGCTGGCTCCGTCCCTAGTCCCCTACCCCCCTAGCATCACCCACAATAGTTCAGGGAACATCAAGGGCAGGACAGACCTAGGGAGCTTGTCTTGCCTATGGTTAGACCTGTCACCCTGACCCATTCACACAATTTCCTCTTGCACTTTGCCTTAATACCATTGCAATCAATTGAGGTAAGCACTGCATGAATGGCCATGAAGAGTACACTATCCTCATCGCACAGGCCCAATGTCTACCACTACTGATAGTGCAGTATCCCTGTGTTCTATTATGTTACGTCATGAAATCACAATGCACAGGATGTTGCATACACCTTCACGTGTACTTCTTCCCACCATGGACGACTTTGCTTCATCCACACGTCGTTATGAGAAACCAACCCATGGTCTTCTACCTACATAATATCTAAGTATGCATGAGCACTCACATAATATCTGCATCGAAGTATATACACAGTTTGGGTCCTCAAGTGTAGGACAATACTCTCAGCTTACTTAGAGTTTGACCTGTCTCCCAAACTAATTAAACTATTTCTTGTGTACGATAACGAAGACTAGCACTACCCCTAGGGAGAAACCACCTATGAGAGGTTTTTAATTGCAAGTATTAAAGACTCTAACGAAGGTGTCGTTCGCTCTTCATCAACATTCAACTCTAAATTCCTATCCTTATCACCCTATAAACCTGCCAAGAATCATCACGTACACAATCCCCAACAAACTGCCACTTGCACTCCATCAGTGCAACCCCCCAAAGAATAGCCCTACCACCAACTCCCATTGCCCTATCACCTACCACTTAACCCACCAACGTGCCCCCAATGACCTTCCTCCCCACCACTACCAACACTCTGCCATGGCAACCATAGTCGTCCTTGCCACCCACGTCTTCGGTGCATGCTAACGCCTGCTACCTATGAAGAGCACCCTGCCACGGCACCATGAGAACCACGAACCGGCTAAGTAGAGACTGCAAATACATTGCTGGCCATGAAAACCTGCAAGAAAACTTTCCTTCTCACCAAGAATCCATGCTCTCCAAACACACAAGAGGAAGACACACAAGAAATTGGACAATTCTTCCATCCTCACCCTCTTCCTCTTCCTCACTCTCCATTAGAAATGAGCATGAAGCACAAGAGAGGAAAGCAAGAACAAGAAAGATGAGAGTTGTGCCAAAATGAGAGAGGGAGAAATGAACCGTGAGAGGAGAAGATAAAGGAAGAGAGAGGGTGTAACCACCTCAACCTCCCACCTCCTCAAATCCCACGGCTGCAACCACCTCCTTTTCCTTTCTTGAATTATAAAATTCAAATTTGCATACATGGACTAAGGTCTAAGGACCTTTCATTTTTAGCATGAGACAAAAAGGTTTGACCTTTCCTTTTCCTTTCAACATTTTTTTAATGTGAGCCTTTTGGACTACACATTTTACATTGCTTCATATTTGGAATTTTAACAAAGGGGTACAATTGCAATGAGTCATTTTACAAAAAGTTGTTTCCATGTGAGCACATTTTTGTGCCTTTATTTGCACTGATTTCTTGGTCATCATTTCCTCCCACACTTAAGTGTGAAGCGTCCCCACGAACAAACTTGAAGAAGGACCACGATCAGATCTTTGAAAAACTTCATCTTCAATCTTCGGTCTTCATTTTTTTCTTCATCATCTTTGAATTGCCATTGGATAAGGAGGGAAATAACACACAAAATAGAATCACAACTAGGACGTTGAGCCTAGGTTATAAAGCACACCAAACAAAACTCGAAAGATAGGGCTCTTCAACAATTTTGCATACAAGAACAATTTCACACTTAGGATAGAAAGAAAAAACAACCACATCATAAAGCTCATAAGGAAAACCCGAAAAATATATAACTGTACTGCATACCCTCACAAAAGATGTGGCAATTACGCACTCCACCCGAAAAAAATATATTGTAGAAAGAAAAAGGAAGGTAATTAAAAAAATGAAAATTGACCAAAAGAAAACTTAAGGAGATTCAATGTGTGTAATGGATGACGGTCCTGGTAAAAGAAAGGCTGAATTGAGGGTAGGATGAAGATAAGCATATGAACCCCCACACAAGGTATTTATCTAAAAGTAGAATAATCAAGGCCTAATTTTTTTTAAAAAAAATGGTTTTCTTAAGGTGGATAAAGGAGAGGCATGTAACTGCCGCGTGGAGATAAGAGGAGGGGAAGATAATGATTTCGACTGCGCACTGCTTTTCTCTGCACCTCTGTGGCATTCTCAAAGGATTCCAACAAGGACCAGGAATTCATCAAGCATGAGTACATGCTTCTCCCCCATCTCTTTTCTCTCGAAGTCGCAGAAGCCTGGAATCTGTAGAGCCGCACCAGTACATTACCCCGTCCTTCCCACACACGCTATTTGGCCTGAAGCAGCTTGTTGGACATGGCGTCATGGCCTTGCTCTCGCTGTGCAATGTGGCCATGACCGAGATGCTTTTCCCCATGGAGCTTCCCTCCCCAGCCTTCGATCTTGACCTCTCCTCCACCATCTTGCTCGACAGCACCACCATTAAAGCCACCACCAGATTATTTGCGTTTGTGTTGCGCATGCGTCCGACAGTTGATACGGAAGAAGAGTACATGGAAGGGGCGAAAGAGGAGCAGCAGGTGGGGGATGGGGCTAATCGAATGATCGGACCTACATTTAGTGGACAGAAATCTACGGAGAAGATTGGCGAGCTAAATGGGGGTTTAGAGGTAGCCCGTGGAAATGGAGGAGGGCAGGGAGGAGGCGGAGAAGACTGTAGGTGGGAGAGAGGAAAAGAAGGTTAGAAGGTGGAGGAGAGGAAGAGTTGGGGTCGATGGGGGAATTAGAGGAGGTGGAGGTGTGTTGGTAGCAACATGAAGAAGAGAAGAAAAGCTGAAGGTGGAGGAAACTACGAACATGGTGGACATGGCAATAGGGCAGTCATGGGAACCAGCAATAAATAAATTTTCATCTTCTTCACCCCTCGTTCATCTTCTTGATCCTTGAAAGTCTGAAATGATTGAAACTTTTCCTTCTTTGTCTTGGAACGCACCCAAGAAAGATGGCATTCCATGTCCAAAAACCAGGCTGCAAACATTTCCCTTGCAAGCTCCATAACCACCTCTTTCCCGGCCAGTGCACCAAATGAAGAGCACCCTGCCACGGCACCATGAGAACCACGAACCGACTAAGTAGAGACTGCAAATACATTGCTGGCCATGAAAACCTGCAAGAAAACTTTCCTTCTCACCAAGAATCCATGCTCTCCAAACACACAAGAGGAAGACACACAAGAAATTGGACAATTCTTCCATCCTCACCCTCTTCCTCTTCCTCACTCTCCATTAGAAATGAGCATGAAGCACAAGAGAGGAAAGCAAGAACAAGAAAGATGAGAGTTGTGCCAAAATGAGAGAGGGAGAAATGAACCGTGAGAGGAGAAGATAAAGGAAGAGAGAGGGTGTAACCACCTCAACCTCCCACCTCCTCAAATCCCATGGCTGCAACCACCTCCTTTTCCTTTCTTGAATTATAAAATTCAAATTTGCATACATGGACTAAGGTCTAAGGACCTTTCATTTTTAGCATGAGACAAAAAGGTTTGACCTTTCCTTTTCCTTTCAACATTTTTTTAATGTGAGCCTTTTGGACTACACATTTTACATTGCTTCATATTTGGAATTTTAACAAAGGGGTACAATTGCAATGAGTCATTTTACAAAAAGTTGTTTCCATGTGAGCACATTTTTGTGCCTTTATTTGCACTGATTTCCCGGTCATCAACCTACGACGGCGAGTGCCATGGGATTGGCACTTGTCTAGGAGGGGGGGTAATGTTAACCCTCAAATGAACGAAGGTGGAAAATTTAGAAAAGCTAAAGCAGAAGACAAAGACAAAGGCCAAGGCAAAGAGAAATGGAAGACAAAGATACATAAGGAGAAGAGTCCTAAATAAGGGAGAAAGGCGCACAAGGAAAAGCACAAGTCAAAACTTTTGTAAAAGAGCGCAAACGCATCATGGCTTAATTCAAGGAGCGTCGGTGCACGGGCTCTCACCCGTGCAATTTGTAAATGTAGATAGGCGGTGGAAATAAAGTTAGGAATATAGAAGGACAATGGAAAAAAGGGCCTGGGCTACGGCTAGCCATGTAAAAAAGGGAAGAAGGGGATGACCTCCCAAAAGGGATCTAGGGTTTTGTATATAAAGTTGAAAAGTGAATGAGAAGCTCATTCTTGTGTGTGGCCAAAAGTAGCTCTCCTCTTCTTCTTCTTGTTCTTTCTTGCTTGAGCTTGTGCTTGAGAGAGGAAGTGTGAGAGTGTGAGGGAGTGAGTGTGTGAGGGTGAGGGACCATGGGGTAGAGAAGCTCTCCATCTTCTCCTCTCTTCTTCTCTTCTCTTCTCTTCTCTTATCTTGCTCACGGTGATGGAGCTTGGAGCTTGGAGTGGGATGATCGAGCTTGCTTGAATCTTGCACTTGGATCGTGGAGCTACCGAAGTGTGCGGGAGAGGAGGCAACCCGATCGGCATGAAGGTAAGATCACTACACTCATAGGATCAACAGCGCGTCGACTAGGTGAGAGATAGCCATTAAAGCTCGCTTGAAACGCTTGAAGCAATAAGTGGTCCGTGGGTCTTGGAGGTTGAGCGTGAGCTCCCACCACATCTACCTAGCCAATTCGTGTTTCTCATTGTGCCCTGGCAGGGTGCTCTTCACATCCTATAAGAAAATCAAATGTGTTCATATACAAGTTTCTCCATGATTTTGACAAAAACATGCAATGAACAAATGTGAATACGATCCAAGGGAATTTTGAAGATGGGCTTCCAAGTGGGATCTTCTCTATTGTGCGTAAGTGCAGAACTTGTCACCCCTCGCCAATTCTTCTTTCCGTCCTTTCCTTCCACCCTCTCTGTCAAGCAATATAGGCATGGATTCTTTGTATTTGCACCATTGGAGATTCCACACATGCATTTTAAAGTTTCAAGTCTCTTGCTAGATGCCATTCAACCAAGTATTAACCATACCCTTCAACTGAGAGCATCTCACCATGTTTCTAATGATTGATGATGCTTGGAATGCTTGTGTGCATAAAGAACAACTGCAACACCTCAAATTTTTTCTCAGGAAATTCAAATGTAGAAAGCCACCACAAGTGGCGCTTAGGTTGACCACTAAAGTTCCCTAGGTTGTTATTGTCGAATTGTAAAGCTCTATTCATTAGAGTTACACTAACTCTTTCAAGCTTTACTCCTTTGACGACCTCACTTTCATCTAATTTTATAAAAAACTACAATTTACCATTACATTCCTCAACAGACATATTGTAGTACATTATCATTGCCGATTGCACCTTGTTCAAATCTAAATAGTAATTGTTGAGTTTGGTAAACTTTACCTCATATGCATTTTTGGTCCCAACCTGTAATGCTTCCACACATTGAACATGCATGGGATCTTCTATCAACTCCAAAACCTTTGTATTAAGTTGCCATCGGGCCTCTATTAACTTTGAAGGTTGAGAAAGAGGCAGGATTCTATTTCTCTTCAGCACATGACCAAACCCAGCCTTCACACCTTTGAATATCTTTGAGTAATATCGGCCCTCTCACAAATAGATTATGCATCCACATCTGAGAACTCATTTGACACATATTTTAATGTACACTCAATCACCTTTTCCTTCACATCCTTAAACCTAGGATTTCTCAAAGAATTTTCCAATTTACTTGCCTTCAACAATCTAGTAATAACCATCCAACCTCACCCTCACCTAGGTTCTCTTTCTGAGAGAGATACCTTACATGCTTTGATATATCACTCTTCCTCTGGCCGCTATTCACAACTAACTCATTGATTGGCTTCTTCTTTCGTTTGTGCTCCTGTGCTAGCTTGCTGTTGATCTTTCTCAAGTTGTCCAATTGTGCCTTTGCCTCCTCATATGAGATACCAATGTCATGGATAGTGTCCTATATTGAAATTATTTGATCGTTTTGTTGAGTTATAGTGTCATTCAGTTGTACCACTTGTCATATGAGTTGTTGTATATGAAGTTGATGTGCAACATCACATCATGGAAACTTTTTATGGTTGCTTCGCAAGTTGTAAATACTTTGAATGCCTGATCATTGAGCTGCCTAGTATAACTAGGTAACCCATTTTCACCCTCGCACACATACTTCAGCAAATTTGTGATTCTTGAGAAAGTTGGAGGTCTATTGTTTAAGGGGTCAATTAGGTAGATTCCCCCATCAACCCACAAATCCACATGTTTCAATCCCATTTGCCTATAACTTTGCAAAATGTGAGGGTTTACATTGGTACACTAGGTTCTTTTGAATAATGGGGCATATTCAATCTCTACCTCAATATGCAGCTCCTTCTTTCATGTATTCATTTTACTATTAATAGAAATGGGGAGCCTACTTGGTTGTCACAAGAGGTAGAGTGGAGATGCACAAAGAGGCACACAAAGGTACCAAGGGAAAGGAGGGTGTAAGTAATTCACTATGTTAATGAAGGTTGGATAAACATAGAGAAGAGGTCACAATAGAGCCATGAGAGAGTATAGATATGGAGGGAAATAACTTAGAGGGTAGGGATGTCCAAGACTTTTCGTATTTTAGATATTTCTATTTTGCCTCCAAAACCATCTCCAAAAAACACAAAATTTGACCAGTTAGTTTGTTTTTTGACCAAAAGATAGAATATAAAAAATCCCCAAAATATCTTAAAGGGAACTTTTAAAATTTCATTTTCCTTGTTCTCAAATAGAAAATCAATTACCTCATATCTAGTAATCATTGTACATTTAAAATCAATCACCACACTCCCGTAACTAACTCCTTTTTGAATATAAAATTTGGTTGGAAAAGACTTCTTGAATGAGGAGAGAGATGGAATCTGAGTATATATTTGTAGATAATATAAAAAAGGCAAAATGAGATTGCAAAAGTGGAGAGAGAGGAGGATTATTTTACTATTCTTCTCTACTATTTTCCTTGTTTTAAGGAGGAGAGAGGGGGAGGCTAAAAGGCCCATTTGTGAGCTCATTTTTTTCCTAATGTACCTATGCACATGTGGATGCATACGCAAGTGCATGCATGCGCACACATGCATACACATACACGCACAACATCCATGCATGCTAGATGAATTTATATCCTAGCCATATTAGAGCTTAAATTGCGTGTTTTTATATTATTTCTCATTTTTGTATTATATTTGAAATTGACTAGTTTCTCACTACTTTCCAAGGTTAGATGATTCGTTTTGTTTCACTGTCTCAATTTAACCTCTATATTAACTTGGAAGGCCCTTGTGAATACATGACTTTGTTTTGAAAATGTGATCCTATGATTTCCTATCATTAAAAACCCTATGTGAACCCCTTTGTCATTTAAACTCAAGAGCCACATGACTATCTAAGACATCTCTTTGACTATGAATTCTTTTATGATTCAGTAGTTGGAAAAATGTTCAAGGCATTCTTTGTCCTTGTATGAGTCAAAAGAAAGTGTGCCCCCCCCTCTCTCTCTCTCTCTCTCTCTCTCTCTCTCTCTCTCTCTCTCTCTCTAAATGTATATATTAGCATTCCTTGCGTTCTTTGCATGCACAAAATGCTATGCCATGAAGTAGTGTTGCGAGAGGGAAGCAAACTCACACAACAACTTCACTTCTTCCTCACATTATATTTCACTTTTCTCAACTTTGTATAGTGATATATATATATATACTCTGATGCCTACTTCTAGGATTTGTTCATTTTCCACGCTCTGCCTTAGTGTAGCTTGCATTACCCACCTTCTAAAATGCCTACTTGGGTGCTATGTTCAGCCCCTTCTGCTCTAATCCCTACCTTGCCAAGCTCCTCCCCCTCTACCATGATGCCATGATGCCACCATGTTTCACATCTGAGCCATGGTTGACACAATGCCACTTGTTAAGCCACCACTTGCCACCATGCCACCTATCTCATCACATCACAAGCTGACCACATGCATAAAGACATTTTTGCAATTGCAAAATGCCCTATAGCACCACATGGTAGAATCCAACCCAGAAATGTGGGAATGGCAAGGGATGAGTTTTATGGCTTTAAAATGCATTGAATCGATCTAAAGATGCATTACTGCTCATCTTAAACATTGCACAACATAGCACAATACAATGTAGAGGAAGATACAAGTGTGATAGTGAATCCCAAACCATAAGTTGAAAAAAAAATGGTAGGCCCACACGTTTGAGTCCATGTCATATTAGTGGCATATGTCCATGGATGTGAGAATTATGGAGTGTTATTTGCCACATTTCATCCACTCAAAAGATATAGGGGAATAGTGAAGGGTAGTTTTGATGCATATTAGTGGCATCACTAAATGCAATACAAATGGCAACAATACTTAGATACAAAAAACGGGTTGAAACCTGAGTAGAGAAAATTTACCTCAAAAATCAAGGGAGAGCAAAATATATCGTATGTTTGGGAGGGAGAGGGAGAGAAAGAGAATGAAGGAGAGCTTCTCACAGCTACCACCACCGTTTGAAGAAGAGGAGGAAGTGCACGAAGGGGGAAGAGGAGCCACCGTCGTGAAGAGGAGATGAAGAATCCATCCTCGGGCCTTTGCGGTGAGTGCATTGCTCCCTCTTAGTTTGTTATTGTTCTTTCTTCTTTTCTTTTGTTATTTTTTGTTGAAAATGAGGTGCGTTGAGGGAGAAAGAGAGAAAATGAGAGAGGGAGAAGAAGAAAGAAAAAGGAAGAAAGAAAGAGAGAGAGGGAATAAACATAAAAAATAATTAAAAAAAGAGAGAAATAGAGAGAGGGAGGGAGGGAGAGAGGAGAATAAATGAGAAAAAACATGAATGATGGAAGGTAAATCACCATGAGAGATACACCATGTTCTTTAATTTCTTCTTTTTTTTATTTTTTATTTTACAGCTGGAAGGTAAATCACCATGAGAGATGCACCAAGGTATGTAAGGTAAAATAGGTGTCTATATGTTGTAAATATGCTATGTGTCACTTCGGCAAATATCACCCATATGACTAAAACTGAGGCAATAAGCAACAATCCCCCATTGTATTTCTAGCCATTGAATGGCCTCATGATGGAGATTTGGACTTGAGCTCAGGCTACCAAATTACAATGCTCAACAATCAATCTTGGATCGTCAAAATCTTGTGATAGACTGATCAGAACAACAACCATGGCAGTCCAATAGCACCAACCCTCTGTTGCAGGTTCTCTCACAGCAAAGCCTCAGGCTTCGTGTCAATACAAAATCAAACATGGACTACTAAAATGTTTTGTTAAAATAATCAGACCAGCACCCTTGGCTTCTTAAATGCATCTCCCAGTGTTGTAGGATGGGCTGACTAGGAGCTCGAGAGATAACTACAGGAGTAACTTGACTAGTAAAAGAAAGAGGAGGATGAGCGATGTGCATTGAGGGAGAAAGAGTGGAAATGAGAGAGGGAGAAGAAGAAAGCAAAATGAAGAGAGAACGAGAGAGATGGAGGGAATAAACATGAAACATAATAAAGGGAGAGAGAAATAGAGAGAGGGAGGGAGGGAGAGAGGAGAATGAATGAGAAAACACAAGGGGGTAGAGAAAAACAAAGAGAGGGTTTGTTCTTGTTCTTTAATTTCTTCTTTTCTTGTTTGTTTTTACAATGATGTGCTTTGAGGGAGAAAGAGAGGAAATGAGAGAGGGCGGAGAATGTGGTGCATTGAGGGAGAACGATAGGAAATGAGAGAGGGAGAAGAAGAAAGGAAAAGAGAGAGAGAGAGAGAGAGAGAGAGAGAGAGAGAGAGAGAGAGAGAGAGAGAGAGAGAGAGAGAGAATAAACATGAAAGATAATAAAGAAATGGGGAAAGAGAGAGAGAAGAGGGAGAGAGAGAGGAGAATGAGCGAGAAAACATAAGGGGGAGGAGAGAACAAAGAGAGGGGCAACAAAGAAAGAAAAAGAAAGAAATAAACATAGGAAATAAGAGAGGGAGAAGAAGAAAGGAAGAGGAAGAGAGAAATGTCCATCGCATTTGCTATACTCTTGTATTTTGAAACTGTGCAATATATGAAAGGTGGGGTGGTGGTGGTGGTGGTGGTGGTGGTAGTAGTAGTAGCGAGAGAGAGAGAGAGAGAGAGAGAGAGAGAGAGAGAGAGAGAGAGAGAGAGAGAGAGAGAGATTTTGTTAAAGGTACACCTTGGGTGTGTTCGATGCTTCAGGAAGGTGCTGAAGGCTTGTGTCTCTAGGACTAGTAAAGTGAAAGAGAGATTGGTCTTGGAGGTGAATGGATGGTTTTCTTGACATGCCATTGCACTACCTCCTCCTATGCTCTGCACATTGAGTCATACACAAAGGAGAAAAGATGGAGAGGTCTGGTGCAATACCACAGGACGCTATGTAGGGTAGCTAGTCCCTCGCCCCTATGCATAGTATATTAGACTATACATACCGTAGGCCCACCTGTAAGGGGATGGAGAGAAACAAAGAGAGGGGCAACAAGAAAGAGAGAGAGAGAAAGAAAGATATAAAATAAGAGAGGGAGAAGAAGAAAGGAAGAGGAAGAGACATTGAGAAAGAGAGAACAAACATGAAAGAGAAAGGGGAGAGAACATAAAAGGAAGAGCGCAAAGAAAGGTGCAAAGAAAGGGGGAGACAATTAGTTGACGTTAATTTTTTTCAGTTTTACAAGAGAAGAAATCCCTTTTCAAACAATTTAAGAAATAAAAAGAGAATGAGAAATGTTGAGAAACACAGACCTAGAACTAGATCGGCTATGGTGGGTGCAAGTCAAACGCATGATATATTATCAAAATAAGAAATTGTAACTCAAGTGAGTTAGGTTCTAAGATAGATTAACTTGGACTCATAAACAAAATCTTGAGTGACTCAATTGATAGTACCATTTTTCATTGAAATGAATGTCAAGTATATGTTTATATAGCGTTATGAATAGTACCTCTTTTCTTCTTTGTACTTATGGGATTTTGGACATCTCTTCCTAGAGCTTCTAGATCATAAATCTTTGTCATATCTCTCATACAAAGCCACTTATGGGCAAGCATCATTTTCTATTTTCAACACCCCCCCTCAACTGCTGAGTCTCTATCCTTTGCTAGCTTTTTTCCCCCCTGTGCATGCAAACATGGACCAGGAGACTAGCTATTTGGCAGCCTAGTCAAGTTAAGGCTTGAAACTTTACATCTTGGTAGGGTTTTTACATCCACTATGGGAAGTAGATCCACTCAGGGAATTCAAGATCCTCTATGGGAATTTTTTGCAAAACATTTTGTTGGTTTGTAGCAGCGTAAAATATTTTCTTCATCATTTTTGTTTTGTTGCTTCTTTGGCAACCTTTAATCTTCTTCTTGGTCTTTTGCTCCAACCTTTGATCTTCTTTGTCTTCTTAGACTTCTTTATCTTTATTCTCATGGCTTTTGTTGTGCTCCTTATCCCTTTTGTGGATGTGTGGTATGTGCTTTTTACTCCAATCTTCTTGACACATTCTTTCTGCTTCATGCTTTTACAAATGGATACATTCATGGGTACATGGGCTTGGTTTGACAAGCTCTCATACATTGAAGTTCGAGGTACATGATTTTTTTTTTCTTTTTGGATTTTATTTGGCTCAATGGATAGAGGCTTGACATGGAAATGGAACTTTGGACAAGTTCAAGTGTGAATAAGTAAGTGTGGGAGAGAGAGGATGAGATGGTGTGAAAAAACTTTAAGGGCTAGGGTTTTTAACCTTAGTATTAGCCTTGACACATTCTGAGCTTCTATGCAAGAATAGTAAGGAATAGGTGTTGATGATATGTCATATGGAGTAGCAGCAACAACATGTTGGTTATCCAAAAAGTCAACTTGGATCATTATATCCACCCTCATAGATGTTTTGGTCTAAGCTTGCTTACTTTGCTTCTTTTTTGGAGAGGATCTAGGGGGACTTGTTATTATGATTGTTCATCCCGAAAGATTTCCGCTTCTTAGGGCTATCCCCTATTTTCTTTCCTTGCTGTTTCATTTGCTTTGCCAGTGGTTTGGCTTCTATGAAATTCTCATATACATTTGCAGGTCTTGGATATGTCAACAGATTTGACTCCATTGGGGGATAGCTTACAACAAAATTCACCATCTGCATTATCCTCCCATTAGCTTCATTATGGTCCTTCTTACTACAGTGAGAGGTGCCATTGTTGAGTCATGCTCCATCCATGCATTTTCTCGATCAGCAAAAGCAACATCTCTTTGCAAAAGAGCATCATCTCTCTATGCATATATATTCTTCCTCTCAGCTAAAACATCCATCAACTTCAACACTCAGTGATCCCTGAAAACATCCCTAGGATGATTCTGATCAAAATTGGCTGAATGTCGTAACTCAATTCTTCCAGGGTCATCCATTATTGCCTTCAAATCACAATCCTTTCCTTACTTCCAAGGGCAAAAAATTAGTGGACTACCTCAACTATATACATTCCATAGCTCTAATCTGCAAGGCTCCACTTTTCTATCAAAAAGAGGACAGTGTCGCAACTCACCGTGGCAAAGCACTAGCATCTCCATAGCCTTGAGCTCCTTCACCTTGTACAAGATAATGGATGTATGGATGGCTTAAAGAAATTGAGATGGAAATAGGATTTTGATGCCATTGAAATAGGAAGGATTTAAAGTATGCACAAAAGAAGTAAGATGCGTCCATTAGCTATTTAGCTCAGCCATGGCTCTAATACCATGTTGAGAAACATGGACCTAGAACTAGATCGGCTTTAGTGAATGCAAGTCAAACACACGATACATTATCAGAATAAGGAATTGTAACTCAAGTGAATTAGGTTCCAAGATATATTAGCTTGGACTCATAAACACAATCTTGAGTGACTTAATTAATAGTACCATTTTTCATTGAAATGAGTGTCAAGTACATGTTTATATAGCTTTATGGATAGTATCTCTTTTCCCCTCTGTGCTTATTGGATTTTTGACATTCCTTCCTAGAGCTTTTAGAGCATACTTTTTTGTCATATCTCTCATACAAAGCCAAATATGGGCAAGCATAATTTTCTATTTTCAACAAGAACAAGAACAAATTTTTTGTCGTAATATAGACCAAATGGAAAATGATGAAGGTCATGATGTTCAATATTGTGAGGTGTATCTTAATTAGTGTGTCTCATGTCGTCCTTTCTCTCAATGCAAGTTGGCAATTGGACGCAATTGTCGATTGTTAATAGAACACGTACGATGCTTCGACAAGTTTCAATTGGAGATCATAGATCATGTGATCTTAGACTTTGAAGAAACGGTAAGAAAAGTGTGTATCAATCATGCATTGTATTCATAAACTAATTGAATATCATATACAAAAACATTGAATGTTGTAAAATTTATTAGAGGGAGGTGATGTCTCATCCCAAGGAGGAGTGCACCTATTGCGGCCACTTAGAAGAGTTTGTGGGCGTATGATGGATGGAGTGCCTCAGTCAATCCACCACTTGGAAGGCATTACCCAGTCTATACCATCAGTACTAGAGGAGACAAGCAATCTTTCAGACTTTCCTACAATCTTGGAGCCTGAGATGGAGGCAATGATCGATGCATTGATGCCCATGGATGCGGAGACATCTAATCTACTTAGAGAGGAAGCATCCATACCATTGTATGATGGTTGCCGAGTATCTCACCTGAAGGCGCTGCTTGCACTCCTAAGTGTGCAAGAAAAATACAGGTGGAGTAATGTGAGTGTGACTGAGTTGTTCAGGTACCTTCTACCTACGCTTTGTTGATTTCTTTTTGGCACCATTATTTTTTTTTTTGGTGATTTTTCAAGGTGTTTTATAATTTATTTTCAAGTTTCTAAAGTATCATATATTACTACTTACAAATACTATGCCTAAGTCCCGTGATGATGCGTGACATGTTTTACCAATGTTTGAAATGGACTACAATAGCATCCATGCATGTGTCAACGATTGTGTGCTTTTTGGAGGAGAATACGAGACTATGGAGACATATCCAAAGTGTGGTGCTCATAGGTATCAACAAGACTTGTAAGGGAAAACCATCCCTCAAAAAGTTCTTAAACACTTTCCACTTATCCCTTGTATACATCACATGTTTCGTACATAATGCATGGCAAGCTTGACAATGTGGCATGTGCAGAATAGATTCATAGATGGAGTCCAACAAATATCAGTGGATTCACGTGCATGGAGCCACATTGACTCTACCTTTCCAAGCTTTGAACGAGAGCCAAGGAATCTACGGCTCGGTCTTGCTATGGATGGCCTGAACCCATTTGGTCTTCGCTCAACTTCTTGCAGTGTGTAGCCTATAGTCATTGTTAACTGCAACATCCCACCATGGCTTTCTACAAAGAAAGCACACATGATCCTTAGCTTGCTTGTTCTTGGCCGCTACAAAGTCAAGAATATGGACATCTATCTTTGTCCATTAGTCGATGATCTTAATATTTTGTGGGAGGAGGGGGTCGCTAAGGAAGATATGAGCAAGTGCAATGCTTGATGGTCTGCCAATATACAAGCCATTCTCATGTAGACCATGCATGACTTTTTGGGATTTGGAGAGTGCTTAGGTAAGTAGCTTTCATTCTTGTTGGTAATATCTATCATAGCTCGTTCAAGTTTGTATTCGCATGGTAGAGGTGTTGGGACATGTTTGGTAACCTCAGGTTATCATGCATGTCCATTGTGTTGGCCACAATTAGACTCCTGAAGGTCATGAACCATGAAGAAGATGGTATATCAAGGACATGTCACTTTCTTACCCGAGGGTCATGAACTAAGGGAAGGTTTTCTTGGATGATATCCAACATAAATGAACACCTAAACCTGGTACCAGCTGAAAATGGTCCACACGAAGTCCATCCAAATGGAATGTGGCAATTCTCAGTTTTCTACAAGTTGTCATATTGGACCCACTTACAGATCAACCACTTGTTGGATTCCATGCATATTTTCAAGAATGTGGCAAGACAAAGGCACTTTGGCCGCAGTCATTGGCCATAGTCAACGAGTGCAGATGGTTTCTTGCAACTACCTTGTGCTCCTTGGGTTTTCTCCACTAAATAAGAGCACTTTGTGAAGCAAATTATTAGGTCTATCTGCACTCTGATGGGTATGTTACATTCTCTCAGATCTGCATTTTCTAAAGACGACTAATTATTAGGGAAAAAATCCCATTTTTGGCACAAGATATATTAGGTTTGTACTAAGAATGGATTGTAAGTGGCCTACATATTTTACTATTTGGAGTGTAGTCGTTATTCATAATGCTTCTTCATCTGTGGCAGTTTGTACTACCGATTGTGATTATAGGATGCCTTACTCTAAAAATATGCAAGCAATTTATAGGTTGTCAAATTTAGTGTTATGAATCTCATAGAAGGAGATAAAGATATCCTCTATTGAATCTGCAAGGTGGGGAGCAGTGGAGACGGTTTGTCTCTTTGAGAAGTACCTGCTCACTAGCATGCTTACAATTTAAACCCACCTCTTGGTGCATCTTGTAGAAGAAGTGGGGACTATTGGAACTGTCTATATGCAATGGATGTTATGTTGCAATGGAGGAGAAAGTGAATCGTTTTTGTATGTTGCACAATTGCTCCATGGAGACGTGGCTCGCTAGGTATATGAGCAAGCCAAGAAAGATCGGCAAGAAGCGTGATTCAAATTTTGATGTAGTACGCACCATCAATTGATTTGATATCCCGAGGGCATGGAGTAGATATTGTAGTTTATGTCAATGCGATGATTACATGGAGCTTTGATTGCAGCCTCTTGGGAAGGGGTGGAGCTCTCAATTGAGGAGTTGGAATTATTGAGGGGATGCAGTCCAAAGGTGACCACATGTTTTATAAGTTGTTGTATCTAGATTTTATATGTGAAAACTAATTAACCATTTCAATGTATAGTACAAAATATACAATGCGGCATGGTTGCATGGATGACATTTTCACGTGGAGCGTATCAATAAAATGCGCTTCCACAAGGGATTGTGGTATCATAGCAAAGTTCGCACAAGAGAGATCTCTCAAACACCATCAAGTTGTTCCATTAGATCTACTTTGGCATGCTCTGATACTTCGATTTTCAGTAGACGAGGTCGATGCTCCAGACTTGGGCAGAGGAAGTGAATCTAGGGGATTCTACAGAGATGTGGATGTGGTGAGCCTATGGTTAGCTCGAGATATAGTGCTACTCTTTGCTCTGGTGCATGTTGGAGAGAGGGTGGCTCAGGTGGTTGTTGTGGGTGGAGGTACTGACACAATGTCTCTGTCTTGTCATTTTGTTGGAGTTGTGTTACCTGTGGGATTTTTCACACCTGTGGGGATGTCTACTCCAGTCACTCCAAATTTTTCTTAGCTATCCATAGGTAATATCCCTATGGATGCTACTCGAAGAGATACCACCCTCGTGGGTACATGAGATGTATAGGGGTCTCTTGGATATGCCCAGGATTGCAATTGCAAGTGGGAGAGGACATGCCTTAAACATACCTCAGAGGGGTATGGATACCTTATAGATGATAGGACATGAGCTATCATCATGAATGATGAGAGGAGGAGGGTGATGGTTCGTATGAGAGAGTTGTGACAACAAGTTTTTCGACACAACATCTCGGATAATTGGAAGAACATACTGGAGGGGAGAAAGGACTACATAGTAGTATCCTTGCATGAGGATTTTCAAGTACCCACCATAGCTAATAGATTTTTTACATGCTAGATGATGGAGAGCATGCGTGTGCATATGTCACAAGATGATCAAATACACGCAAGGCACTTAACGGTGGGGCCTCAAAGCTTGAGTGGCTAGATGTAGATGACTGGTGTAGACTAAGGGAGGAGGCTACAGATTCTCGAGGATGTTGGAGACAGCAGCGTGAGGCAACGAGGGCACAATCGGAGGCAGGAGTGGTCCATCATCTTGGGAGTGGCGGCCACAAGACTTATCTAGAGGACTTTGTAAGTTTTTCTTTTGTTCTTATTGCTTTTTCTTTTTGCAATATCACTCATACTGACAATCATGTTTCTAACAGTTGTATTTTGTTTTCTTTGTAGCACTCTATCACAAACTCTGATTCCACCGGCCTAGAGACTTGATATGGAGAGAGACACGGTCTCACTACATTGATCAATAGATTGTATGCACATGGTAGCCCAGTAAGTCACTCATCTTTCTTGTCCGTAGTTACTAATTTTAATTAAAATACATTATTGTATGGTGGAGTGATGTGTAGTTGTGCCTTTTCTTGTAGAGTTTGTTCAATGCTCCTTTGTAGCGGGATGAGCTTTTGGATGGCGAGGATCTATAGCTCGCACTTGGATCCGTGGACGGACATTCCCTTCTTTTTTGGTCCTGTGATTTATGTAGGCATTTTCTATGCACTATGTTATTATCATCCTTTGTATCTTGCCATGATTCCATGAGTGCTTTCATTAAGCGGTCTTATATTTATTTTATGTATTAGTCTTGTGGATTCAAGTACACTTTGCCTTCATTTTGATGACCATTGTACACTTTATTGTAATCCTTTTGTATGGCCCAAATACAACACATGGTGCTACATGTGTTGCCCTACCACAAATTTTTTTTCCTATGTAATCGTTGTTATTAGTGTTGTAAATTTACCTGCATGCATCGCTATTATCGTTGCAGTTTGCATCACAAAACGTCACTATTGGTAGGAGTGGTGCTATACTAGCCTAGTGAACACAACTTAGACTATCCTATGAGCTTTGCTAGTAGACAACTCACATATGTGAAAAGGAATTATTAGACCACAGAGAGAGAAGGTTTAGCCATGGTGTTTGTTGTAAAGAAGTTTCGGCATTATCTTTTAGCCATGGTTTACCCAACTTAGGTGACTCATTCTCAAAGTTCAACCTTATCAGTTGATAACAGGCCAACTCTATCAGCTAGGGCAAGAAGGATTGCTGTGAAAATGTGTGTGCAAGAATGAAATGCACGACACGCTTGTAGAGGCACATGGCAGAATAGCAGGATGGCATTTCAGTGGAGACACAATATCCCGCAAGGTGTTGTAGTCTTTGCTATGGTGGTCTACTCCTTTCCAATATGCAACATGATTTGTAAAGCATAATGATGAGTGCCAAAGGACCAAGGTACCAGTTTGCAAGGAAAAAATGGAGCTGAGTGTAATCATTGCAAGGCAACCATTAGAGAAATGGGGAATTGACTTCATTGGGTGATCAATCTTGCAGCATAATACTCACAAGCAAAATACATCATTATTTCCATAGACTATCTCACGAAGTGGGTGGAAGCACAAGCTACAAGAAACAATGAATCTAGGACCACTGGTAAGTTCCTTTGGGAACAAGTAATCTCAAGATTTGACTGCCCCATCAAACTTATTAGTGACTAAGGCACGCACTTCATCAATGAAGTGATTGCTCATCTCCTATCCACCTTTCTAATGATCCATAAAAAATCCTCACTGTACTATCCTCAAGCTAATGGCTAGGCTCAGTCTACAAATAAGATACTAGTAGACATCTTGACCAAGGTAGTCTCTACTTCACGCAGCAACTGGGATAACAAACTCATGGTAGCCTTATGGGCCTAACGCCGCACATCTTACAAGATAGTGATGTGGGATAGAGTCCCTTCAAGTTTACATATGGGATTGAAGCGATTCTACTTGTAGAGTTCTTCATTCCTGGACTAAGAATTGCTCATTAAGAGAGATTGGATGGAAAGGAGGCATGGGTAGAGCACCTAGTTGAGCTAAAACGCCTATCAAAAACTCAACTTCTAGCCACCCATGTACTAACATGCGAGAAGAAAAGATGCAAAAGTTGGTTTGAAAAGCACATCAAGCAGCACAATTTTGAACAAGAGAGTTACTACTACTATACTCAATTAAGGGACATAAGCAAAAAATGAAGTTTAGAGGGTTAGGGCCTTTCCAAGTTTACATGATCAATCAAACTGGCAATGGTCAAGAATCGCTTGGTGGGGGGAGTTGCTCAAGATGCTGCACCGAACACACACAGAATGCACAAGGAGAAGCTCACTCAAGAGACAAGAAGAGAGATGGAGGCCAAAAACGTTTTCTTGCTGATTTCTCCTTGTTCTTCCACACACTTTACAATGTACACAAAGTATAGATAAGATACAACATAAAGGAAAGTGGCCTACTAAGTCAAACAATGCGTAATCGACTACACTAGTCGACTGGCGCTATAAGTATGCTAGTTGTAAATAGGTGTAACAACCTGAATATAATAAGTAATGAGTCAGTGGCCATGTGAGAGTCATAATGACCACCGACGTGCTAAGTGTAGACGTGTGGACCCATCTAACCAGGCAGTCCATCATCCATGTCCACATGTGTTGAGCTTGTCATCTCAACACTCCCCCTCAAGCTCAACTGCATCTCTGCAACTCCAAGTAAGCTTCAAGACTTTTGAAGCTTCTCTGTACCCAACGCCTTTGTGAAGATGTCAGCTATCTGATCCTGTGTGCTGACATACACCAAGTCAATCTCACCTGCTAGTACCTTCTCTCTCACAAAGTGGTAGTGTACCTCAATATGTGTTAGAATATCAAGCTCATTTATGTGTGTTGACCAACATGAGCTGGACACAGCTAGTCTAGCCATAGTAGTTAGGTACATTAAATAAGTCGGTGCCACTACTGGTGTGAATGGCTTATGACCTTAGGTTGTACTTTCAATATACAGTGTTGAATGAATAATGGTGTGTGTGAGAGGAAGCATGCTGCTTCACTCCGTCTGACATCTATCTGCCTCTATGAATTTGAACATGGTAGTTAGGTACATTAAATAAGTCGGTGCCACTACTGGTGTGAATGGTCTTATGACCATAGGTTGTACTTTCAATATACAATGTTGAATGAATAATGGTGTGTGTGAGAGAAAGCATGCTGCTTCACTCTGTCTGACATCTATCTGCCTCTATGAATTTGAACATGGTATCAGAGCCATGAATCGGCAAAGACTGGGTGCCTGGGAGTGTGGCATTGGACTTGCAAGAGCTGAAGTCAGAGGAAAGGTCATTCTTCTTCAAACAGGCTAAAGCCATTGAACAATGGAAGGTATGCAGTGTATGGTTGTATGCTCAATGATCAAAGGCATTATCAAAGGCTTGTTTGTAGCCTTGAGAGGGATGTGTTGAGCACCTTGGAGTGCTTCATTGTCATGATTAACAAGATCGTGAGCTGTGTTGCCCCCCCTGCTAGTCTGCCCTGTTGCGCCAGGTCTAGATTCAGGTCCTCCCGCTTCAAAACGAGGAATTAAGCATCTTATACATGCTCTATGAGGTGTATGCTGACCCTGGGGTGTGACCTTGAAGGTCTGACATGTCAATGGAAGCTTGGGTGATGAGGCATGGACTGTTATGCAGGTATACAGGTCTGAAACTGAATGTACACTGCTGAATATAGTGATTTACATCACTGTTTTGATCTCGAAGAGCATTTGAAGCTCCTTAATATGCTGGGAAGATTGCACTGCAGACAACACAAGTCAAGAAGTCATATGTACTTGATGTGAAGTACTTGAGCTGAATTCTCTCATTAAAATATTCAAATCTGAGAACTGTTTCACTGCTAAAAACTGTCATATACTGTCAGTGACAAGCATTGGATACTACTGATGCAATACAAGTCATTTTTAGAGCTCTATCACCTATGAGAGCTGTCATATACATGCTGGATGTATGGAGGCTTGAAACATGCAATGAGCATCATTGAAAACTGAAATCTGGAGCTGAAGTAAATGCAGACATATTGTCTTGGTCAAGTACAAATGGTTCATGAAGTTTTATGCTTTGGTCAGTGAAAACAGGTTGCCTATGTATACCTAGATGCTCATGTATTGAGCTTGTCATTACGAAGTAAATGTATGACATGATTGGAAGACAGTTTGGGGCTGATTGGAACTTGATATGCTGAAATTTGGTTGACTGCAACCTGCAACTGAATTTTTTGACACTTGTATGTGCTAGTTATGCATTGTTCTGTGACTCTATACTCATGTCATGATTGCCAAGTGTACTAGCAGCTGTCTGGGAGGTTTTGGGACATGTGTGACATGATTACCACTCAGTTTTGGACTTAAAAGTGCTACTAATTATTTACAGTTTACAGTTTTCAGACTGCATGTATTTACCCTGGCAGTGAGTTTACCAAAGCTCAAGCTGAAGCAAACACATAGCTTATGTATTGACAGTGATATCTACAGTTGAGACCACTTGTTTGTGGGTTGTTTTGGGGTGCCAGTACGCTAAAATACCCTGGTTTTTTTCTGCAATTTAGTGCAGAAAACTATCATAAACAGTTTCGGGCTGAAGTCGGACAAGTTGTCTTATTGGCTTGCAAGTAGTCAGGCAGTGTCTATAAAATGGCAAATGCTGATAGAACGGACAACATAACCCAGATTGTGGGGGAGAAGCTTGATAGCAATAATTATGCCATCTGGAAGTTTTGAATGGAGAACTTCCTAATTGGGAAAGGATACTGGGACTTAGTGACAGGTGTTAAGGCTGAACCTGAACTTCCAGAAAGGAATCCTACAGCTGATCAAAGACGAGCGCATCGAGCTTGGATGGAAAGAGCTCACAGAGTTTTACATTGGCTGTCATTATGTATCTTGGATGCTATGGTGATGCAGATCATGAACTGTAAGAGCCCAGCAGATGCATGCAACATATTGGTCAAATACTATGGCACAACCACAAGTGCCAGGAAGATACAGTTGAAGCAGAAACTCAACAACATGGACCGGAAGAGCAGATCCATACAAGATCATGTCATGGAGGTTAAGACCATAGCAGATCAGTTGGCATCTATTGGTTCAGAGGTTGAAGATGAAGATATGATTGTAGTGACCTTAAATGGATTGGGTCCTGAATACAAGTCTTTTAACACTTCAGTGTCTATGCGGGTTTAAATGCCTGACTTTAATGAGCTGGTTGCATTATTGATTCATGAAGAAGTGAAGCTTGGCTTAGCTACAGGGTCAAGCGGTTCAAAGAATAAGGATGCAGTTTTTACTCGAATCAGCACGGCCGTGGCAACCGTGGTAGGGGTTATGGATCTGGCAGAGGAGGCCAGCAGAATGCATCCTATGGCACTCAAAATCAGCAGTCATCAAATGCAAGAGGTCGTGGAAATTTTCGATGCAGTGGGAGATCTAACTCCCGTGGTAGAGGCTCATCGCACCAGCAGCGTCAGTCAGACAATCCAAACAAAGAAAAGGATTGTCATTACTGTGGCAAGTATGGGCATATTGCAAATGAGTGATGGAAGAAGCAGGGGAATCAGAAGGGTAAACAGCATGGACACTATGCTACGTCCAGTCATGCAGATGACTCTAGTGATAGACTGTTTACCATGCAATGTGTCAAAGATAAGGCTGTTGAAAAATCATCTGATGATGCAGTGTGGTACATTGACTCAGGGGCATCGAATCACATGACCCCTCACGGTGATTGGTTCACTGATATGGTGACTGAAAAGCATGGCTATGTATGCACAGGTGATGACATGCAACATAGCATTGAGCATAAAGGCAAAGTGCCTCTGGTGGTTCATGATGGCAAGAAGAAAAATCTGCATGATGTCTTGCATGTCCCTTCAATTACGAAGAACTTATTGTCTATTGGTTAGATGACGGAGCAGAACTTGTAGGTTAGATTCAATAAGCATGGTTGCTATATTGAAGAGTTTGGCAATGGCTGCAAGTTGATAGCTCGCGGTCACAGGAACGGCAGAATGTTTACTCTTGATGCTTCTTTGCCAGAGCTGAATTAAACTATGTTTGCTCATGGTTCTGGCACTGTTAGGGATTTGGAAATCTGGCACAAGAGAGTGGGGCATGTCAATTTGCAAAGGTTGCAAACTATGCAGAAGAAACAACTGGTTACAGGTTTACCCAAATTCCGATATTCAGATATTGGTCATGTATACGAGGCTTGCCAGTTTGGTAAGCAGTCTCGATTGCCGTTTGTCAGGCATGTAAGGCAGAGTACACGTCCTTTGCAGTTAGTGCACTCTGATGTTTGGGGGCCAGCTCATAATGCCTCTATGGGAGGTTCTAGATATTATGTATCTTTCATTGACGACTACAGTCGCTATACCTAGCTTTTCATATTGAAAACAAAAGATGAGGTCTTTGCTGTTTTTCAGTAGTTCAAAGCACAGGTTGAGAAGGAATTTGAATGCTACATCTCTTGCTTGAGATTCGACAGTGGTGGGGAGTATGTATCAAATGAATTTGCTGATTTCTTGGCTAAAAATGGCATTCGTAGGCAATTAACCTGCAGCTACACTCTGCAGCAGAACGGAGTAGCTAAAAGAAAGAACATGGTTCTAATGGAGGCTGCTAGGGCCATGATGAATGAAAAACATATGCCACTTTATTATTGGGCAGAGGCTGTTACGACAGCTATATACATTCTAAACAGGACTCCCACTGCAGGTATTCATGATATGACGCCGTTTGAGAGGCTGTATGTCTACAAGCCTGATATAGGTCATATGAAAGTATTTGGCTATCTTGCTTATGTGCATATTCCAGATGAGAAAAGGAAAAAGCTGGATCCAAAAGCGCATAAGTGTGTTTTCATTGGGTATTCACAGGAGAAGAAGGCATATAAATGCTATGACCCCTCTACCAGGGAGACTTTGGTGAGCAGGGATGTCATCTTTGATGAGATGGGCTCTTGGTATGTCTCACTAGTTGTAGTGCCATCCGATATGCCTTCCACTCATGTCTCTACAGTTGATTTGCAGCAGAGCACTGCTATGACAGAACCTAGCAGTCAGACAGTATCCCCATGGACAGGGAGATTCAGGAGCTCACCATCCACTGACACCAGTATGTCAGTGAGGGGGAGACATGATATCTTGGACAGCAAAGGAAAATAAAAAGTTACTGAGGATGCATCTGGTATGATGACACCTGGTAGAATGACTTCTGGCTATGAGTCTGTTGATACTCTGGACAGTGAACTTGGTATTCCGACTGTCTATACGCCTGGCACAAGGCAGAGCAGGTATATTCCGCCTCATGAAAGAGGGGAATCGAGTAGTGCACCACAGCTTAGACGATCACAGAGGGTCAGATACCCTGTTGACAGTTGACATATAGTGGCTACTCTGCAAAGCATTATGCGTACATGACAAAAGTAATGGAGATTAAAGAACCAGGTACATATGCTGAAGCTGTGAAAGATGAGAACTAGTGCATAGCCATAGATAAAGAAATGCATGCTTTGGCTGAAAATAAGACATGGGATTTGGTATCTTTGCCTGAAGGGAAAAAGACCATTGGCTGTAAATGGATCTATAAGATCAAATGCAAATCTGACGGCAGTGTGGAAAGGTATAAGGCAAGGTTGGTCGCAAAGGGATATGCCCAACAGTATGGGCTTGACTATGATGAAACATTCAGCCCTGTTGCCAAGATGGCAACTATGTGTACTATGATTGCTTTGGCTGCTACTAAAGGCTGGAAATTGCAGCAGATGGATGTGAAAAATGCCTTCCTCAATGGTGACTTAGCACAGGATGTTTACATGGATCAACCGGAAGGGTATGTTCACCCTGATTTTCAGCATTATGTGTGCAGGCTGAAAAAGGCACTGTATGGACTGAAGCAGGCTCTGAGAGCCTAGCATGCTAGGATTAGCAACTACTTGCAGAGTCTTGGTTTTGTTGTTGGTAGGGCTGATCACAGCCTCTTTACAAAGAAGACTGACATTGGCTTGGTAGTGCTGGTCATATATGTTGATGACTTGATAATTACTGGAGATGATGACATGGAAATTCAACATGCAATGAAGATGTTGAAATCTGAATTTGACATGAAAGATCTAGGAGATCTGAGGTATTTCTTGGGTATTGAGGTTGTACCAGATGAAAATGGTTTATGGCTGATGTAGAAGCACTATGCCATGGAAATGCTTAAGAAGTATGGCATGGCTGAATGCAAACCGTTGGATACACCTCTTGATCAAAATGTCAAGCTGGACATGAACATTGGGGCTGCAGTAGAGGATGTGACTATGTACAGGCAGTTGGTTGGCAGCTTGATTTACTTGACCATCACTAGGCCTGACTTGAGCTATGTTGTAGGGCTAATAAGCCAGTTTATGCAGAAGCCAAAAAAGCCGCACTTGGATACAGTTAGACGTATCATGAGGTATGTTAAGTCCATTGTAGACTATGGGCTGTTCTATGTCAGAGATAAGCCCTTGACATTGATTGGATACACAAATGCGGATTGGGCAGGTTGCTCATATGACCGCAGATCTACAAGTGGATATGCATTTGGATTTGGTAGCGGCATGATTAGTTGGAGCAGCAAGAAGCAACCTACGGTTGCTTTATCAAGTACTGAGGCAGATTACAGGGGTGCTGCATTGGCAGCATGTGAGATTTCATGGCTGCTTAAGCTTATGGATGATTTGGACATACAGGTAGATGATCTATTGAAGCTACTATGTGATAATCTGAGTAGTGTACACTTGGCTATGAATCCAGTTTATCATGCCAGGATGAAACACATAGAGGTACACTACCATTTCATCAGAGAGATGGTTCTTGCAGGACACGTTGATCTTATGCATGTAAAGACAGATGAACAGGTGGCAGATATCTTTACCAAGTCCTTGGGTAAAGATAAGTTTTGTGGTTTTAGACAGCTGCTTGGAGTTCAGATGCTGTCTTGAGCTTGAGGGGGAGTGTTGGAATATCAAGCTCATTTATGTGTGTTGACCGACATGAGCTGGACACAACTAGTCTAGCCATAGTCGTTAGGTACATTAAATAAGTCGGTGCCACTACTGCTGTGAATGTTCTTATGACCTTAGGTTGTACTTTCAATATACAGTGTTGAATGAATAATGGTGTGTGTGAGAGGAAGCATGCTGCTTCACTCTGTCTGACATCTATCTGCCTCTATGAATTTGAACAATATGTTTTGTCATGGCATGGAACACAGGGTTCCTAGCCAACTGTATACTGCTCATGTTGTCACAATAAATGACAACTGGACCTTCCACCTGCCCATCCAAATCAGCCAATAACTTTTGCAGCCATACTATCTCACATGCTGCAACAGCATCACCTCTATACTCAGCCTCTGTACTCGACAAAGCAACTGTAGATTGCTTTTTGCTGCTCCAAGCAACTACTGCACTACCAAGAGAGAACATGTATTCGTTGGTAGATCTTCTATCAGACATACTACCAGCCCAATCTGCATCTGTGTATCCAAACACCTGCACATCTGTACCTGCCTCATAGAAAAGTCCATAATGTAATGTGGACTTCACATATCTCAATCTGTGTCTCACTGCATCCAAGTGTGGCTTTCTAGGTACTTGCATAAACTGACTCACAAGACCAACATCATAGCTCAAGTCTGGCCTTGTAATGGTCATGTAGATCAAACTCCCCACTATCCTCCTGAACATAGTAGGGTCTTCCATCTCATCCCCAACATCAGCACTAAACTTTACATTCTGCTCCAACGAGACTGAAAGTGGTTTGCATGTTGTCATACCATACTTGGACAACATATCCAAGCCATACTATCTTTGGGACAGCCATATACCATCATCACATTTGATCACCTCAATGCCAAGGAAGCATCTTAGCTCACCTAAATCCTTCATCTCAAACTTCTTCTTCAAAAATTCCTTGACTTCAGCAATCCCACTATCACTATCACCTGTAATAATCAAGTCATCCACATAGATGACTATGATGACCAAAACTGCATCTCCCTTTCTCACATAAAATGAGTGATCAGCATTAGAAACATAAAAGCCAATATTGACAAGATACTCTTTGATCTTGTCAGACCAAGCTCTAGGTGCTTGCTTGAGCCCATAGAGTGCCTTCTTCAACTTGCACACATATGTGGGATGCTTTAAATCCTCATAACCTGCTGGGGTTGATCCTTATACGCTTCTTCCTACAAATCACCATGCAAGAAGGCATTCTTCACATCCATTTGCTGCAACCTCCAACCTTTGGTTGCTGCCAAAGCAATCACACATCTGACAGTTTCCATCCTAGCAACTCGACTGAAGGTTTCATCATAATCTATGCCATATGTCTGGGCATAGCCTTTTGCAACCAGCCTAGCTTTGTACCTGCTAATAGAACCATCTGCATTGTGCTTAATCTTATAAATCCATTTACATCCAATAGCTTTCTTTCCCTTTGGCAATGATACTAGATCCCAAGCCTTATTGGCCTCTAATGTAGCCATCTCCTCATCCATTGCTACATCCCAATGAGCATGACCAACAGCCTCCTCAAAACATGTGGGCTCAACATCCTCAACTAATCTCACCATATAAGCATAATGGTGAGCTGCATAAGCTTCAAAACCAAATCTTTTAATAGGGTATCTCACCATGCTAGACTTGCGTACCACTGGATCACTCAATGGAATCTTTGCATTGACACGTGCTCTCTGCACACCTCGAGTCCTCACTGAAGCAATGCCAAGCTCATCATCCAAGCTCTCTGAGCCACTAGAGTCTCCATCAAGCATTACATCAATGCCTTTTGAAAATTTATTATTTCCTTTGTCTTTACTTATAGTGCTACTAGATGCACCTGAAGATGCAGAGGTACTCCTTAGTCTCCCAAACCAAGGACTACCAGATGATGTCTATGGTTCTCTAAGAGTCCGTGATTCTTTCTTTTCAGCCTGCACATGAGTTTCATGATCATCATCATCATCCAATGCATCACCACTAGATGCATACCAACTGCTCATTTCATCAAAGATGACATCCCTGCTCACTCTGAACTTAGATGTGACAGGATTATAACAACGATACCCTTTCTGCTCTAAAGAGTATCCAATAAAGACACACTTTTCAGCCTTTGGATCTAGTTTCTTCCGCAACTCATCTGGCACATGAACATACGCAATGCAGCCAAACACTTTCAAGTGTGAGACATCAGGCTTCTTACCTGTAAAACATTCTTCGGGGGTCATACCATGAACTGCAGCTGTGGGGGTTCTGTTCAAAATATAAACATCAGTATGAACAGCCTCAGACAAAAAATGCTTAGGCATATTCTTTTCAGCCATCAAGGCACGTGCAACTTCTGCAATATGCCTATTTTTCCTTTCTGCAACCACATTTTGCTGTGGGGTATACCTGCATGTGAACTGTCTCTTTATCCCATGAGACCTCAAAAAATCACTGAACTCATTCGAGAGGTACTCTCCCCCTCCATCTGACCTCAAACACTTTACTTTCAAGCCTGTTTCTCTTTCAACTACAGCCTTGAAAGTTCTAAAGTTCTCAAATGCTTCACTCTTTTCCTTCATAAAATATACCCACAGCTTTTTAGAACAATCATCAATGAATGTGACAAAGTATGAAGTGCCTCCAAGAGATACATTTTGTGTAGGCCCCCAAATGTCTGTATGCACAACATCAAGGATATTTCTACTTAAATCTCTGTCATGTGAGAAGCGTTGTCTTGCATGCTTACCAAACTGACATGCTTCGCATACCTTATGAAATTCTGCAACTTTAAATGTAGGCAAACCTGTAACCAACCCTTTGGATTGCATTAATTTCAGCCTTTGTACATTTGCATGTCCAATGCGTTTTTGCCAAATTTCAATATCTGCAACAACACCTTTTCTTTTAGCATACATAGCAACATTCATAGTGGGAATTCCAGCATCCAGAGTAAACATACGTCCAACTCTACTTCCCTTTGCTACCAACCTGCACTTGTCATTGAAGTCTTCTACAAAGTAGCCCTTTGCATTAAATCTGACTTGCAGTCCTTGCTCTACCATTTGACCGACTCACACCAAGTTCTTTGTAATAGATGGCACATGTAATACATCTGAAAGACTCTTTGTCTTACCATCAGGTAAGGACAAGGGAACTTTTCCAACATGTGAAATTGGGTGGCATGAATCATCACCCGTCTGCACATAACCTGCATTTTGTAAATCCTGCATCTCTCCAAACCATTCTGCATGGCTGGTCATATGATTGGATGCACCTGAATCAACATACCAAACATCATCATGTGTTTCCTTTCCTGTAACAGCATTCAACATATGCTGCATAACAAATAGACGTTCATTTTTGTCTTCATTCTATCGTGAAGACGATGCATAGTTTCCTTGCTGCAACTTACCACTGTGGATATCATCTTTCTTAGCATAACATTGGGCTGCAATATGACCTGTTTTACCACAATAGTTACACACAATACCAGAGTTGTTAGAACCTCTATTCTGCCATCCACCTCTTCCTCTAAAGCTCCCCCTGCCTCTAAAGTTACCACGACCTCCTGAAACCTGCATATCTCCAAATTGCTGATTCAATCTATTTTGCTGGTTGTCACTACCACGTCCTATACCATGACCTCTTGAGGAGAACCTGCCACGTCCCCTTCCTGAACTGGAGTAGAAAGCTTGGACCTGTTCATCGCTTCTTTCAGATGTCTCACTCTGCATGTTGATCTCTTCAGTGATCATAAGGGAGTCCAACTCATCGAAATCTGGAAATGGCTTTTTGACATATATGGAAGTTACAAAAGACTTCCAAGCCTTTTCATTGTTAAGTTCACCCAAGGTAGACAACACCAAATCATCATCATCGGGCATTGCATCAATTGCTGCCAAGGCATCTGCAATGCTTCTTACCTTCAATGCATACTCATTGATAGACATCTTCCCTTTCTTCAATGTATTCAACTCTTGCTTGAGTTGAATCTTTCATGCCTTTGTATTTACAGAAAACATACTTTCAAGTATGGTCCAAGCTGCATATGCATTCTCTGCATTTATAATGTGTCCCAACATATTATTGTCAATTACTGCAGACAACCAATACATGACCTTCTTGTCTTTTGCATTCCATTCCTTTTGTGCCTTTGTCTCTTCTGTAGTTGGAGGATCACTCACCTCCAGCTCCTTTTCTTCACCTGAAACGAACTTGTAGAGGCCTTTTCCAATAAGGAAGTTCGTGACACGGAACTTCCATGAAGGGTAGTTCTTCTTGTCGAGCTTCTCAATGATGGGGCTTCCACTATTCTCTGCCATTGTCACAAGAATAATACCAAACAGCAAGTAAATCTTCTGCAACCCTCGACCTGTAGTGCATAGCAATACATTAGACAGCCTTTTTCACTGTCTGCTCAACAATACATGCAATTTGCAACCTGTTTGCAGATAAGTTTTGTGTTTACTCACTGGTAAACACCTTTGAACTTACAGATCTGAAATCTGTAACCTGCTTATCCACGTTTGGTCAATACAATCGAAGTCACAGTGTACCCTGAAACTGTTGTCTGCAACCTTGCGGCTCCAAAACGGGCCCGTTTTGAGATTTTTGCTCTGCCCTGCTTCCGGTGCCTCCACAGGCACTATCCAAGAGAAGGAGTGGAAGAATGGGAGAGATTCCTACTTGTGGCTTGCTTGCTCAATCCTTGCTTCTTCTCCTTCAATTCAGCCTTCGAAATTAGCCTCTCTCAGTGGCGCAGCTCTGATACCATGTCAAGAATCGCGTGGTGAGGGGAGTTGCTCAAGATGCTGTGCCGAACACACACAGAATGCACAAGGAGAAGCTCACTCAAGAGACAAGAAGAGAGATGGAGGCCAAAAACGTTTTCTTGCTGATTTCTCCTTCTTCTTCCACACACTTTACAATGTAAAAAAAGTATAGATAAGATACAACATAAAGGAAAGTGGCCTACTAAGTCAAACAATGCATAACCGACTACACTAGTCGACTGGCGCTATAACTATGCCAACTGCAAATAGGTGTAACAACCTGAATATAATAATTAATGAGTCAGTGGCCATGTGAGAGTCATAATGACCACCGACGTGCTAAGTATAGACGTGTAGACCCATCTAACCAAGCGGTCCATCATCCATGTCCACATGTGTTGAGCTTGTCATCTCAACAGCAATGTGGAACTTGAAACCCTAGACTCGGGTGAGGGCACAGGCTTTTTCAATGGCAGTCACATAAATAAGTACTAGCTCTTGAGATACTTGCAATCACACCTACTCTAGTCCCTTTGTATAGGAAAGATAGGCTAGGAAGATGCAAAATCCATTCTAGGAAGAGAGACAAAATCCCATATTCATAGTGGATGTTAAGTGCTACCAAAGAACTCTATATAATGATGTACTTGAACTATCACTTTCACATGATGATAATGCAATAGTACTTGTCTCTTATGTCAAGTGTTTGTGTCATTGTTGTCCATACACAAGATTGTGTTTATGAGTTCAAGTATCAATCTTGAAACCTAATTCACTTGTGTAATAGTTGTCTACATTGTCATGTCAACATGAGTTGTGTCTTTATCTTCCATCCTCCATAGCTACCGCAGTTTGCCATGCTCTAGATCCCACATCATTTACATGGTATCAGAGCTTAGCTGAGCATGGCTTAGCTCATCTTTAACTCAGGTCAGCTCAAGTCTAGCTCATGGTTCCATTTCTCATCTCCATCTCTACTTGACCTTCCTTGGCAGCCATAGCCAGCCTGCACCCTACCTACTTCAAGCTCTTGGATCTCTCTCCACAAGTCATATCTCACTACAATTCCTTCTGGGAAAATGTTTCTCTACTTCCAGAGCTCCTCCTTAGAACCTCACACCTAAGCATTATACACCCTGGAGCTCAACATTGACAATTTTCTCAATCTCTGCCATGTGTCTGCTATAGTCACAAACTTGACCTATAGTACTTGGAGCCTCCATATCTTTCTCTATAGTCCATATCTCTTCACACTTTCTTCTAAGAATATCTTCTACATTCCTAGGCACGACTGCCCAGCATGAAAAGCACCAAAATTGTGCATCGTACGACTCACCATTGCTGATCTCCCCAAACTAGCACTGTTTTTCATAGACATCTGTTCGTACCATCTGCACCATCAGCACACGACAAATTTTAGCTTGCGACCATGAGGCTTTGGAAGGCTATGACATAAGCTTTCTACCCATGTAAAAAGTTTGGAAAATGATCAAGTATACATCCCACACAGAGAAAAAAACCAAGCAGCCAGAAAACCTAACACAATCCACCATAGTTTTGAGCTTCAAGCTCCAAAATCCATCATTTTCTCTCTCCTCAAGACTCAAACAAAACCCTTGCCACCCTGATTTGATCAACCCTTCCATCAAATCATCAAGGAGGGGAGATCTTGAACATTTGGAAGAATTGAAGACCAAGCCACCATAGCCACTTTAATTCAAGCTTCTTCCATCACTTCAAGCTCTTGCTTCTTCTGAATCAACTAAAGCATTTATTACTCAAATCTATTGTCCCAGCATCAAATCAAGGAGGGGAAGAACTTGGAAAGATCGACAAAGGATCAAAGAAGACCCGAATAGGAAGATTTAAGCTCAACATCAAGTCAAACATAGTGTGTTTTTTACACTATCATTACTTGTGTCTCTTGACACATTGTAATCTGCTCTTTCACTTGTAAAATGTGAGAATCTTGAAGCTGATTTGCTGCTACTCTAGCTCTTCAGCATGGGAAAAGACTCACCGACAGCTCGGTTCAAGGGAGTTGGGTTTCACACCTGGCAAACCCGCATCAAGCTCATCTTGATGAAGAAGGGTCTCTGGGTCATCACAAATGGAAAAGAGAAGAAACCTTGGGATGCAGACCTTGCAGCTACTTGGAAAAATAATGATGACAAAGCCTAGGCAATTATCAAATTGGAGTTAGATGACAGCTATATCCACCATGTGGATAACTATGAGACCTCACAGGATACATGGAAAAGACTTGACACCTTGTTTGAGGCACAGTCTAAATCATCAAAGTATGGTCTCCTGATTGAGTTTTTCAGGCTTGAAATGAAGTCCAGCAGATCACTTGCCACACATCTAAATTACATGGAAGGACTTCTAACCCAACTTGCAGGAATCAACATTAAAATGGAAGAAGATGTTTGGATCGGTGTTCTACTTAAGAGTTTTCCTCCTGAATATAATAATGTATCAACAACTTTAATCAACATGCCAAATCTTGAACTTATTGATATCCAAGCATCATTGTTAGAAGAGGAAAAGAAGCTGAAAACTAAGGAAGAACCAAGTACCTCTAGAGATGAATATGCATTATATATTGGCAATAGGTACAAAGGCAAGAAGGATCAACTCTTCTGTGACTTCTGCAAAAGGACCAGACATACCGAGAAGTTCTACCATGCAAGAAAGAGGTCCCAAAAGGCATATGTAGTTGCAGTCCAAGAAGAAGAAGAAAATGGATCAAATGAAGAAGAAGAAGAAGACCACTAGGAGAAGGACAAACCTCATCAGTCCTTCTATTCAGATAGACTTTTTTAGTTTTGTGTTTCCTAGTCCTAATGTCTCAACTATAAACTTGTAAAACTCCTCACTTATCCTTGTACTACAGTCTCTATACACTTTGTAAGGCCCCTGTTACAGCCTCTGGATGTCCATCATGTTTGTGGTACACACACTTAGCCTTTTTTGCGACAGCCTCTGGTGTTTTGACATGTTTATGATGTACCCACACTTTGCAAGTGTTGCTTTTACTAAAGCCTCTACACACTTTGTACTTTTGGTTGTGATTGAGGAGGGGTGTTGAGATACTTGCAATCACACCTACTCTAGTCCCTTTGTATAGGATAGCTAGGCTAGGAAGATGCAGTCCATTCCAAGAAGAGAGACAAAATCCCATATGCACAGTGGATGTTAAGTGCTACCAAAGAACTCTATATAATGATGTACTTGAGCTATTACTTTCACGTGATGATAATGTTGAGATGACAAGCTCAACACATGGGGACATTGATGATGGACCGCCTGATTAGATGGATCCACACGTCTACACTTAGCACGTCAGTGGTCATTATGCATCTCACATGGCCACTGACTCATTACTTATTATATTCAGATCGTTACACCAATTTACAGCTGGCATAGTTATAGCGCCAGTCGACTAGTGTAGTCGGTTATGCATTGTTTGACTTAGTAGGCCACTTTCCTTTTATGTTGTATCTTATCTATACTTTGTGTACATTGTAAAGTGTGTGGAAGAAGAAGAAGAAATCAGCAAGAAAACGTTTTGGCCTCCATCTCTCTTCTTGTCTCTTGAATAAGCTTCTCCTTGTGCATTCTGTGTGTGTTCGGCGCAGCATCTTGAGCAACCCCCTCCACCACGCGATTCTTGACATGGTATCAGAGCTGCGCCATTGAGAGAGGCTGATTTCGAAGGTTGAAGAAAAGGAGAAGAAGCAAGGTTAGAGCAAGCAAGCCACGGGTAAGAAGCTCTCCCATCCTTCAACTCTTTCTCTTGGATATTGCCTGTGGAGGCACCGGAAGCAGGGCAGAGTAAAAATCTCAGATTGCAGTGAGATTTGGTGTACGCGAAGAGCACTGTGTATTGTGTAGATATGCCCTTTAGGGTTTTCGGCACTTATTTTGGGCATCTAAGGCCGTTTCAGGGCCCGTTTTAGAGCCGCAAGGTTGCGGACAACAGTTTCAGGGTACGCTGTGACTTCGACTGTATTGACCAAAAGTGGGTGCGCAGGTTACAGATTTCAGATCTGTAAGTTCAAAGGTGTTTACCAGTGAGTAAACACAAGGTTTATCTACAAACAGGTTGCAGATTGCATGTATTGTTGAGCAGACAGTGAAAAACGCTGTCTGGTGTATTGCTATGCACTACAGGTCCATCGTTGCAAAAGATTTGCTTGCTCTTGGTATTAATTTTGTGATAATGGCAGAGAACAATGGAAGCCCCATCATTGAGAAGCTCGACAAGAACAACTACCCTTCATGGAAGTTCCGTGTCACAAACTTCCTTATTGGAAAAGGCCTCTACAAGTTCGTTTCAGGTGAAGAAAAGGAGCCGGAGATGAGTGATCCTCCAACTGCAGAAGAGACAAAGGCACGGAAAGAATGGAATGCAAAGGATAAAAAGGTCATGTATTGGTTGTCTGCAATAATTGACAATAATATGCTGGGACACATTAGAAATGCAGAGAATTCATATGCAGCTTGGACCATACTTGAAAGTATGTTTTCTGTAAATACAAAGGCACGAAAGATTCAACTCAAGCAAGATTTGAATACATTAAAGAAAGGGAAGATGTCTATCAATGAGTATGCACTGAAGGTAAGAAGCATTGCAGATGCATTGGCAACGATTGATGCAATGCCCGATGATGATGATTTGGTGTCGTCTACCTTGGGTGGACTTAACAATGAAAAGGCTTGGAAGTCTTTTGTAACTTCTGTATATGTTAGAAAGCCATTTCCAGATTTCGATGAATTGGTCTCCCTTATGATCACTGAAGAGATCAACATGCAGAGTGAGACATCTGAAAGAAGTGGTGAACAGGTCCAAGCTTTCTACTCCAGTTCTGGAAGGGGACGTGGCAGGTTCTCTTCAAGAGGCCATGGTACAGGACGTGGTAGTGACAACCAGCAAAACATATTGAATCAGCAATTTGGCGATATCCAGGTTTCAGGAGGTCCTGGTAACTTTAGAGGCAGGGGGAGATTTAGAGGAAGAGGTGGATGGCAGAACAGAGGTTCTAACAACTATGGTATTGTATGCCACTACTGTGGCAAAACAGGTCATATTGCAGCCCAATGTTATGCTAAGAGAGATGATATCCGCAGTGGTAAGTTGCAGCAAGGAAACTATGCATTGTCTTCACGACAGAATGAAGACAAAAATGAACATTTGTTCATTATGCAGCATATGCTGAATGCTGTTACAAGAAAGGGAACACATGAAGATGTTTGGTATGTTGATTCAGGTGCATCCAATCATATGACCAGCCATGCAGAATGGTTTGGAGAGATGCAGGATTTGTAGAATACAAGTTATGTGTAGACGGGTGATGATTCATGCCACCCAATTTCACACATTGGAAAAGTTCCCTTGTCCTTGCATGATGGTAAGACAAAGAGTCTTTCAGATGTATTACATGTGCCATCTATTACAAAGAACTTGGTATCAGTCGGTCAAATGGTAGAGCAAGGGCTGCAAGTCAGATTTAATGCAAAGGGCTGCTTTGTAGAAGACTTCAATGACAAGTGCAGGTTGGTAGCAAAGGGAAGTAGAGTTGGACGTATGTTCACTCTAGATGTTGGAATTCCTACTATGAATGCTGCTATGTATGCCAAAGGAAAAGGTGTTGTTGCAGACATTGAAATTTGGCACAAACGCATTGGACATGCAAATATACAAAGGCTGAAATTAATGCAATCCAAAGGGTTGGTTACAGGTTTGCCTACATTTAAAGTTGCAGAATTTCAGAAGGTATGTGAAGCATGTCAGTTTGGTAAGCAGGCAAGATAGCCCTTTTCACATGACAGAGATGTAAGCAGAAATATCCTTGATGTTGTGCATACTGACATTTGGGGGCCTACACAAAATGTATCTCTTGGAGGTAGTTCATACTTCGTCACATTCATTGATGATTATTCTAGAAAGCTGTGGGTATATTTTATGAAGGAAAAGAGTGAAGCTTTTGAGCACTTTAGAACTTTCAAGGCTATAGTTGAAAGAGAAACAGGCTTGAAAGTAAAGTGCTTGAGGTCAGACGGAGGGGGAGAGTACCTCTCCAATGAGTTCAGTGATTTTCTGAAGTCTCATGGGATAAAGAGACAGTTCACATGCAGGTATACCCCACATCAAAATGGGGTTGCAGAAAGGAAAAATAAGCATATTGTAGAAGTTGCACGCGCCTTGATGGCTGAAAAGAATATGCCTAAGCATTTTTGGTCTGAGGCTATTCATACTGCTGTTTATATTATGAACAGAACTCCCACAGCTGCAGTTCATGGTATGACCCCCGAAGAATGTTTTACAGGTAAGAAGCCTGATGTTTCACACTTGAAAGTATTTGGCTGCATTGCGTATGTTCATGTGCCAGATGAGTTGCGGAAGAAACTGGATCCAAAGGCTGAAAAGTGTGTCTTTATTGGATACTCTTTAGAGCAGAAAGGGTATCGCTGTTACAACCCTGTCACATGTAAGTTCAGAGTGAGTAGGGATGTCATCTTTGATGAAATGAGCAGTTGGTATGCATCTAGTGGTGATGCATTGGATGATGATGATGATCATGACACTCATGTGCAGGCTGGAAAGCAAGAATCACGAACTCTTAGCGGACCAGAGACATCATCTGGTAGTCCTTGGTCTGGGAGACTAAGGAGTACCTCTACATCTTCGAGTGCATCTAGTAGCACTACAGGTAAAGACAAAGAAAATAATAAAGTGTCAGAAGGCATTGATGCAAGTCTTGATGGAGACTCTAGTGGCTCAGAGAGCTTGGATGATGAGCTTGGCATTCCTTCAGTGAGGACTCCAGGTGTGCAGAGAGCACGCGTTAATGCAAAGACTCCATTGAGTGATCCAATGGTATGCAGGTCTAGCAGGGTGAGATACCCTGTTAAAAGATTTGGTTTTGAAGGTTATGCAGCTCACCATTATGCTTATATGGTGAAACTAGTTGAGGATGTTGAGCCCACATGTTTTGACGAGGCTGTTGGTCATGCTCATTGGGATGCAGCAATGGATGAGGAGATGGCTGCATTAGAGGCCAATAAGACTTGGGATCTAGTATCATTGCCGAAGAGAGAGAAAGCTATTGGATGTAAGTGGGTTTATAAGATTAAGCACAACGCAGATGGTTCTATTAGCAGGTACAAAGATAGGTTGGTTGCAAAAGGCTATGCCCAGACATACGGCATAGAGTATGATGAAACCTTCAGTCCAGTTGCTAGGATGGCAACTGTCAGATGTGTGATTGCTTTGGTAGCAGCCAAAGGTTGGAGGTTGTAGCAAATGGATGTAAAGAATGCCTTCTTGCATTGTGATTTGTAGGAAGAAGTGTATATGGATCAGCCAGCAGGTTATGAAGATTTAGAGCATCCCACGTATGTGTGCAGGTTGAAGAAGGCACTCTATGGGCTCAAGCAAGCACCTAGAGCATGGTCTGACAAGATTAGAGATTATCTTCTCAATATTGGCTTTTATGTTTCTGATGCTGATCACTCACTTTATGTGAGAAAGGGAGATGCAAGTTTGGTCATCATAGTCATCTATGTGGATGACTTGATTATTACACGTGATAGTGATAGTGGGATTGTTGAAGTTAAGGGCTGTTTGAAGATGAAGTTTGAGATGAAGGATTTTGGTGAGCTAAGGTACTTCCTTGGCATTGAGGTGATTAGATGTGATGATGGTATATGGCTGTCCCAAAGACAATATGGCTTGGATATGTTGTCCAAGTATGGTATGACTGCATGCAAACCACTTTCAGTCCCGTTGGAGCGGAATGTAAAGCTGAGTGTTGATGTTGGGGATGAGATAGAAGACCCTACTATGTTTAGGAGGATAGTGGGGAGTTTGATCTACATGACCATTACAAGGCCAGACTTGAGCTACGCTGTTGGTCTTGTGAGTCAGTTTATGCAAGTACCTAGAAAGCCACATTTGGATGCAGTCAGACGCATATTGAGATATGCGAAGTCCACATTACATTATGGACTTTTCTATGAGGCAGGTACAGATGTACATGTATTTGGATACACAGATGCAGATTGGGCTGGTAGTATGTCTGATAGAAGATCTACCAGTGGATACATGTTCTCTCTTGGTAGTGCAGCAGTTGCATGGAGCAGCAAAAAGCAATCTAGAGTTGCTTTGTCGAGTACAGAGGCTGAGTATAGAGGTGCTGCTATTGCAGCATGTGAGGTAGTATGGCTGCAAAAGCTATTGGCTGATTTGGATGTCCAGGTGAAAGGTCCAGTTGTCATTTATTGTGACAACATGAGCAGTATACAGTTGGCTAGGAACCATGTGTTCCATGCCAGGACAAAACATATTGAGGGACACTACCACTTTGTGAGAGAGAAGGTACTAGCATGTGAGATTGACTTGGTGTATGCCAGCACACAGGATCAGATAGCTGACATCTTCATGAAGGCATTGGGTATAGAGAAGCTTCAAAAGTTTTGAAGCTTACTTGGAGTTGCAGAGATGCAGTTGAGCTTGAGGGGGAGTGTTGAGATGACAAGCTCAACACATGCGGACATTGCTGATGGACCGCCTGGTTAGATGGATCCACACGTCTACACTTAGCACGTCGGTGGTCATTATGCATCTCACATGTCCACTGACTCATTACTTATTATATTCAGGTCGTTACACCTATTTACAGCTGGCATAGTTATAGCGCCAGTCGACTAGTGTAGTCGGTTATGCATTGTTTGACTTAGTAGGCCACTTTCCTTTTATGTTGTATCTTATCTATACTTTGTGTACATTGTAAAGTGTATGGAAGAAGAAGAAGAAATCAGCAAGAAAACGTTTTGGCCTCCATCTCTCTTCTTGTCTCTTGAGTAAGCTTCTCCTTGTGCATTCTGTGTGTGTTCGGCGCAGCATCTTGAGCAACCCCCTCCACCACGCGATTCTTGACGGATAATGCAATAGTACTTGTCTCTTATGTCAAGTGTCTGTGTCATTGTTGTCAATACACAAGATTTTGTTTATGAGTTCAAGTCTCAATCTTGAAACCTAATTCACTTGTGTAATAGTTGTCGACATTGTCATGTTAACATGAGTTGTGTCTTTATCTTCCATCCTCCATAGCTACCGCAATTTGCCATGCTCTAGATCCCGCATCATTTACACTAGCCTCCCACACACCCACTGCATGAGCAGCTAATGAAGGAATCCCTTGTCAATGTGCGAGTGGCCACTATCACAGAGATTGACGATGAGGATGAGGAGGCACTTGAACTAGCCTACCCAAGCATAATGGTCACTACAAAGAAAACACATACCTTCAATGCACTGATTAATGAAGTAGCTAATTATAATGTTTTAATGCACAATCACTAGACTCACATTGGCAAACCATAGTTGCAACCCACCAATCGCAAGCTCAGCCCATATGGGGTCTGATCATATGCACTCTTGGGAAAGTGCAAGGTTGCAGTCTCTATTAAGTCTGAAAGCATGCCAATGATCTTCTATGTGTTACTAAACACCAAGGATGCAGGTACAAATTCATTGCTAGGATGCACATTTAAAAAGCAAGCTCATTGAAATGTCAACTACAAGTCCCAATGTATTCACCTTGTCATATGCAACACATGTATAATTACTACTTTCAGCAAGGGTTCCACGACTCCAACAAAGTCCAAAAAGTCATCGTTTTAGCAAAACTCACTATCAAGTCTAAGGAGGGGAGTCATGACTCATCACTATCCACCAACCCTAAAGACCTACAAACCGCTGAAGCCAAAACTATGACTCCTAAACCAAGGCTTCAATGGATACCTTAACATCAAATCCTGCAACCTAGGAGCACACATCCTTGGCCCCGCAAAGTTAGAGACCCACACTCGATGCCTAGGAGGCCAAGACACAACCATAAACATTGACCTACAGTTAAGCTACAATCATTCCCAAGACCTTATTGCAAGCGCAAGATGCAAAGCTACTATGAGGATAACACTTGGATCTGGGTACCTAAAGCCAAAATAGCCAAAGGCCCTATTTAAATGCCGCCCTCAAGCTTGACCACACGGACCATCAAAACAAATTAGTCACTCAAACCACGAGCAATTTGGGATGCTAGATTGAGGGAACCTCTGAAGCCTAGTCTTGTAGAATCTAAGGCAATCTATAGGCCAAAACTATAGCCCGCTACTAACAAATTGTTTCAACTTAGGCCTATTGGTGCCCCTCAACCCTTAGAAGCACCATTAGTAGCCGCAACCCAACTTGTTGAATAAGAGGCCAAGCCACAACCATAAAAGCAACTAGAGCCGCAATAATCAGCTGCTATTGAACTCTCTAGTTCCAGCCACCTGCATGCTTGAGACCCTCTTATGAGCGGAGATCAATTATAACCTTGGCTATGGACTTCACTAAGAACATGAGGGATGACTTGGTTGCTTGCCATAGATGCTTAGATTCCACCTTCTTGTCACTTGCTAAAAGCTATGGCAGCTTGTACTTAGACCTTTTGGAAGAGCCTTTAGCAACAGAGGTGTGTATGCTAAGTTGCTCATTGGAAGAATTCAAATTTGTATTTGTTAAGGCTTCCAAAGCAACTAAGGAGTTAATCGCCAACCAAGATTTTCCATGAGCAAGCATAGAAATGATGCCTCATCATGTCATATGAGAAGCGCATTGCCTATGCCACCGACCAAGAAATCAAAGAGTTGAAGCAATTTGTTGACAATGTATCTTCTTTCTTGAGAAAATGGTACGCTCTCTGACTTCAATGGGAGTTTAAGGGCTATCAAATCATGAATAACGTTGAACAAAAATGTGCTATCAAAGCCTCGAAGTATGACCCCACTTATGTAGCTCCAACCTCCTACATGGTTTTTACAACAATTTGTAACATACCCCTAGAAGAGCACCTCTTGACCCATCCATCTTTAGATTGTATTCTAATTGAGGAGGAGCTACACATTGCTATCTGAATTGACTCTAGTGAATTCCTAACAAAGGTCCTTACCTGCATCCCTCATGTAGGAATTCACCCTATCAACATGGACCACTATGATAAAATGGAATATAATCCAAACTTATATGCTTGGCTCATGCGGAAGTGAAGCATCGTGCACAAGCATTGAATGCCCTTAACCCTTTAACCTCTAATCTTAGGAAGGATCCTTTTCATTCTCAAGGGGGGAGTGACCCTATCTGCAACTTCATTTACATTCCTACCTTCAATGAAGCTTCCATGGCAGCCATAGCTAGCAGCACCCTGTCAGCTTGAAGCTTTCATATCTCTCTCCACAGGCCAAATTTCTCTAAACTTCCTTCTAGAGAAGTGTTTTTCTACTTTTAGAGCTCCTCCTTGGCACCTCAATCATTGAGATTGGGCAACTATTGCTTCAGCATTGCCTCTTTTCAGTGTTGCTGCCATAATTGTGTCTGTGGATAGCACCTACCTGCCTTTGTTGGAGCAGCCATATCTCATCAACCACGCTTTATCTCTTCCAGCTTTCTTCTCAAGACTGTTCTTCAGGTCAAGCCCCAACTTCTTGGCACAAAAATCAAGGAGATTGATGCACACCATGCCCGACATTTGCATTTTTCCAAATCTGGGCGTAGTTTTAACAACGACCACTTTGAAGGCTTAGATCTCTCAACTCAGGAAAACTGAGTACAAACCCTCTTAGGAGGAGTTAGACCCATTAGTGAGGGTCCTCCATCTCAAAGGGTTTGAGCAGATACAACCTATAGAGCTCGTGGGACCTCATTTACATGTAGCTAGTCCCTGTGTTGATAGAAGAGGCATAGCCACTTACCTTCAAGGTCATTTTTCCTTCATTTTCTCTCTCCTACCAATTAAACCAAGCCAAGGCTACTCTAATCTGAAGTTTTGAGAAAGTATTCAATCATCAAATCAGCAAGGAGGTGACAACACCTAAAAACATGCCATTTATTGCAACAAATTTTTGGCAAAACTGTATACAGTTGATACCTTATTACTAAATTTTTGCATGAATTTAATGCAGATGCGGTGTTCGTTGTTGTTGTCTTTGGAGGCTGTGTCCTTGCAATCTAGCTAGGAGATGTTGGTACGAGAAAGTTCTTGTACGAGAGGGAGGTGGAGTTTTAGATAAAATTTTGATGGTAATACTGCAGTGACGATCAAGGGGTGATCATTAGATTATTGGTGATTATCATGAAGATTTCCTTGGGGAGGTGTTGAATATCAGATTCAAGAGAATGACTCTTGGCAAGGACGAAGTAATTCAAAAGGGACTGCTCTGCTACTAGGCAATTCCCTATAGAGGCCAACATGGGTGTTATAAAGGCAATTTGTAAATTACCCATGTACATCAAAGTAACCATTAGCAGCCTTTGACCATGTTGAATATGTCCTATAAGCTTGTTGTCAAGGCTTTGGCACTCAAAATTAAGGTATTATTAGCTTAAGTCGTCCACTCCCAGCATTATGGCTTCAATTTTTTTAATCAGAAGATAGAAAATGCCATCCCTAGCTTTGCAACAGTTATTGATTAAGAACTGATTGGTAGACAGGACTACCTTCTAGTGAATGGATTTTGAAAGGCATATAATCACGTTCTTAGGATTTAGTATGCATTTACCTTGAAGCAATGGTCTTTGGAAGGAAGTTCTTTAGAATAATTATGACACTCATTTCAAGTGTGGAAGTTAAGAATATCCATTAAAGGGGTGGTCTCCAAATCCTTTGAGCTAAAAAGGTCTTTGAGACAAGGTTGTCCCATAGCCTTGCTTCTCTATGCCATAGGAATTAGCCATTGCAAAGAAGATTCGACTAGAGGGACCTTGCAAAATCTAAGGGTGCATGATATTAGGGTAAGTAATAATTCAATTCTTTGTGGAGGATAACTCCAACATTATTACGGCCCAATGAATTCAATTCAACACATTGTTTGAGGCTTTTCAAAATTTCTATGACTTATCGGGTTCAATAATAAGCAAGACCAAATTTGAAGTGTTGTAGCTAATGACACTCTTGAATGGCTTCCACTATTAGGCTTGTAGATAATTAAGAAATGGGGGATTTACTTTGGATTGCCCCTTGTTAGGTATGGGGATCACTATCACCTAATCCTTTAATTTACCAAAAAAAAAAAAAAGCTTTACTAGTAAGGGGGTAGTTACAATTTGGAGGTCTCTCCCTCTCTCATGCATCCGTCGAATGGTCGCCAAGAAAGAAAAAAGAAAAATTCATGGCTCCACGGATCTGAAAAAAAAAAACAATTCATGCAAGCCTTCTTCAAAAAATCGCCAAGATCGTTGGGTCGCATATATGATTTTCGGGTTATGGTGGGCTTGGCTGCACCTCCTTTTCTGCAACGGATTCTTCCCTCCCACTCTGGGCCGCCGCCATAGCCACGCTCATTTCAGTCAGAGGAGAAGAGGTGAAAGCCGTGGACAAAGCCGTGGAAGAAGAGGCGAAAGCAGATGGTTGCGGTGCTGGCGATGGTTGAGGATGGAGCGATTCTGAGGGGTTGTGTGTGAAGAAAAACACAATAGTGGCAATCTTTGAGAGAGAGAGAGAGAGAGAGAGGTGCCCGTCTTCTGCCCCTTCTGTAGAATGGCGTTTTCATAGCCTTATACCTTCATGAGTGTTTACTGGGGGTCGTCCGTCAGGCGTGGCTGGCCTGAAGGCTTAACGTAAATTCTATACGAATTTCTTCAGACAGAGAGAGAGAGAGAGAGTCTATGGCGGCCTCCTTTTTGACGGTTGCTCCTATCAGTATAGTCTTTGCTTCATCATGTCTTGCATAGCCCAAGTGGTAAATCCCTTGGAGAACAAGAGGTTCGAGACACCGCCATATGTTCTTGCTCCGTCATCCGATCAAATCGCCAAGGAGATCGACTCCATCGTATCCAAGGGTTGGATTCCTTGCTTGGAGTTCGACAAGAGAGGTGGAGGAGTGCAAGGCCGCTTATCCAGATGTATACATTCGGATGATGGCATATGAGAGAAAGAATATTAAGGAGAGGCATCGTCTTCCAAGAATTAAGGGGAGAGAGAATTGACAAAGCACTTGCAGAGTCAAAGGGAGATAATTCCACAATTGTCATCACCACAATAACTCCCCATAAGTTTAAATTTAGTCAAGATTAAATTCTAAGAGAATTCTAAATGCTCGTTCCTATAGCAACAATGCAATTTGCAAAGGAAAACGGAAGAAAGCGAAAAAGGGTGAGCTTGCTATTCCAATTGACTGGATAGACTTCTTCTTGGTTGGACTGCAAGAGGACACGGTCTTCAAAGACAACACAACGATCAGCGGGATTTACAAGTACGTGCCCTAACTGCTTATCTAAAACGAATGATATATTATAAGTAAATGTTCAGTTTAATATTTTTAGAAAATGCTTTGAAACTTTTTTTTCTATGTTGAATGGTTGTTTGCATTTATGTGAACTGGTTTCTATTTATTGAAAATAGAAAATAGTAGAAAATGCTTAAGACTAACTTAAAAAACGACTCAAATAATTTTTTATAAAATGGCTGATTGGGAGTTTATAAGTTGTGACATTTTTTCTATAAAGGTTATGACTCAGGAAATTTACTGAATTTTTATCAAAATTTTTAGAGATGGTTTAACATATTTAAAAATTCAAAACTAGTTATGTTCAAAGTAAAATAGCAGTTTTCATTTAAATAAAAAATTGTTCTCTTTCAATAAAAATACGAATCTTTACATGGAAAGCTGAAAAGACAATTCTTGATTGCTGATGAATTTTTGTAAGCTTTAAGATGAAAAGAAACATCAGTTTAATTATATTCAATTTAAAAAAAACATTTTTTTTTCATAAACATGGTGTTTCTAATTTGAGTAAGTAAAATGATACGTGATGTACTATTCAATAACATGGGGATGGGTAAAAAAAAATTGAGAGATGTAATAGTATTTGGTGATATTTGCTGATGATAAGAAAATTATAACTTTGAATTCAGATTACAAATATTGGAAACGTAATAAAATAATTGTTTGATGGCATGAGGGAAAGCCTCAGCATCCAAATTTAAGATTTATATTTTGTTCATATTAAAAAGAAATCATCTGATGATTGCAAGGAAGAGTGAAGGGCTACTAAGACTTATTTATAAATTAACAGGGAATATGGGAATGTAAAATAAACTATGTATATGATTTCGTTGGAGTGTGAAAAGTACCTGGTTTAGTCCTGATTTGTATTTAGTGAAGAAAAAGAAGAAAAGGACGTTATATTCGCAAAATGAATTAAGTACTTAAAAACTAATAAGCAACGACGAAGTTTCGGTACGAAGTGGGGAGACGTTTATCAAGGGATAAAAGTTATGGGTTTTTAGAACGTTAGATTGTTTTGATTTGAATGTTTGTTGTTAATTAAATGAATAAAATGAAATAATTTTAATCAGTTGAAGAATATAAATATACAAAGGAACTTAAATGGAGATATTTAAATAGATCCAAAGGATCTGTTACATGAAACAAACTTCTTAAAGTCAAACATCAAAATTTCCTGGATAAACCGCCACTAGTTGGCAGGAGAAATTTATGAGAAGCTGCTCCTAAAAGATGGAGGGAAACCGTAGTTATCTTAGGTGTAGCAATATAGTGCCTAATACAATTTACTGAAGTGTAGAATATTTGTAGTTGGACTACTGCAAATAAAATACCATACAATTAAGGGAAGACTAAACCAAATTAGCATTGTTAGTAGTAACAATCACCTGTTAGTGCAACAACTCTTAGGAGTTGGCTTGCCGACTTGGGTAAAAGTGGCTTGGTTTTTGGCCAGTCATTTTTTGGTGCGTCTGCTAGGAGCCAAGTGCACTCTAGCGGGTGATTAATTTTCCTAGGGTATTCAAACCCTAGGTGTTACTTATGAGTGAATACGCAGTCTCTTTTCTAAGGGACTATTTTCCTAATTTGCCCCAAGAGTGCCAAAGAAAAGTGCTAGATTGGGCGAGGGATACAGAGTTAGTAGAGGGAGGCACATATTTTGGGCCACAATTAACTGTGGACGTTGAACAATTATCTTCTTGGAGCTGGGGTTATAACGACTGTGCGCAAACCATAGTTCTACTAGCGACACACTTTGGGTTAATAGACGCGGTAGAGATAAATACAATCAGTGTATCGTACCACTTTGATTGGTATCACCGCACAGCTTATCGGACGTTTAGAAGAGTAGTGTGGGATGATGTGTTGCCTTGGATACGTGTATCCAGAGGTTTAAAAATTGCTTTCGACACAAAAGACGTTAGAGAGGTTGCTGAAATTCTAGGCTTAATCCCCGAGCAAGAAGAAAAGTTACCTTTTGGGGAGATAGACCCAGAGTTGCCGACTATTTTGAACCTTCTAAGTGCGCATACAAGTGACAACCTAATTTTATAGCTTCAAATAAAACGAGCGTAATTTTGGAGTATGACAGTAAAAGCTAGTTTAGTACTCGTGGATGAATTCAGAAGAGAGATGGAAGCAGCAAAACAAAGCTAGGGATCAGTGAGTTAGAGAACGAGCAGTGCGACAAGAGGCTTGGCTATTAGAAAGGCTAGAGAGGGTCAACGCATTGCTGAATTTGGGAGTAGACGCTGTGTCTAACTCAACGGTAGAACCTCTTTAGCCTAGCTTATCAACTGATAGAACACCATCAAAGGAAAGTGAAGCAGCTTCATATCAATGGGATCAAGTTGTCTCCAGTATTAGCAGTGTCACTGGGGAAAGAGGTAGGCAAAATAGTGAAAATAGGGAGAGTGAAGCTAATGCTACGGTCGGGAGTATTGAACTGGTCTTTGACTGGGATTTAGAGTCAAATTTCGGATTGCATCAATTATTTAAGAAACCTCAGGAACCTCCGTGGTTTGATACTATCAACGATTTAGGGTTAGGGCTATTATTTAGAGAAACAATGGCTCACAACCCAGTCAGATTAGCTGATTTCACGCAATTCGGGGGGTTATGGGACGAAGATCCTGATGCCCATTCGCAAAGATTTGAGGTGACTTGCGTCACCAATGAGATAATAGATGACGACCAAAAGCTTCATATCTTCCTGCAACATTAAAAGATGAAGCAGCGAAATGGTATGGGAATTTAGATGCTCAACATAAAGGGACCTATGATGCCTTATCAAGAGCTTTTCTAGAAAAATTTAGACGATAAGGTTTTCAATATAGATTGGCTCTTCAACTGGATTATTTGTCCCAAGGAGCAATTGAAAGTGTTGAACATTATATTGAGCGCATGGAGACAATCATTTGTAAGATGAATCATGCTCCTGACGATCCCACGCAAAAACGTAAGTTTATTGATGGACTTAATCATGAAGTTCATCAGCATGTTAGTTTACAACGACCAGCTGCGTTGGCAGATGCTAAAACACATGCTAGATGGTGGGAAGAAGTGCAGCTTAGTCAACAACGATGGAGAGATCTATTCAAAGAATCTCGGACAGAATATCCAAGCACTTCAGGCGGGGTACCTAAGAACGTGTCTTATGCGACCGTTCCTTTAAATCCCTCGGTAACCGCAAGCTCAAACATGTCGAGTGTACCTCTAAATCCGTACACTTCAATTCCAGCCTATATGATGCAGACAGGAATGCCTTCTATGCCGCAATCTCAATCTCCTCTGGATGAAGCAAAAGTAGCAGATATTATTGCGAAATCTCTAGGAAAATTAAAGGAGGAAATTATGACTGCAGTACAAGCACCTTTGAAGGAAATTTATTCGATAACGACACAAGGATCTAGTGCTCAAAAATCGTCGGGAAATTCGACTTCAAACCCACCTCGATCTAATATCTAGTGTGGTAAGTGTCATGGTTATGGCCATGTGGCTACAGAGTGTCCGACGCCTTCAAGGTTAATGCCCGATCATCCACCGTTTTGCTCTTTTTGCCACAAAACCGGTCATTTAGATACAAATTGCTGGCATAAATTAGGTCAAGAGCAACAACAAGCTCGTTCAATGCAAACGAATTACAATTACATGGATCGTAATAATAGGACTTATGAGATTGGACCACCCAATCAGCCTTTTAGGCCACGAGGATTGCCCACCCAAGGTAGACCCCCAGTGCCTCGAACCAATTACAACAGTGATAGCAATTGAGGGAGAAATTCTCCTTTAAGAAGAAATAATGGAAATTTTCGGAATCCAATGGGACAAGGTGGTCAACAAAGACCTAGGGGACCAGTAATTTGTTATCAATGCCAACAAGAGGGTCACATAGCCACATATTGTCCAAATGCGCGTAAAAATCAAGACTATACTCCTCTTTGCAGGAGGTGCAGTGGTGAAGGACACTATGAAGAGAATTGCCCTAAGCGAGAGGATAATCAAATTTCTGACAAAGGGAAACAAACCTCTAACGAACCTTCAACGTCTGCTGCAAATTTGGTTGAAGTAGAAACAATAAGGAAAGATACTGGAGTTAAGTCAAAATTTATACCTCGCAAGGTGACTTTTAGAGCTGACCCGATGATTGGTGTCATTACGAGGGCACAAAAGCAACAACAGAAGGAGCAAGATTTAGAGGAAGAGAGTCCACAATTAAACGGAGTAGTGAAGGATAAGTCTAAAGACATAGATCCTAATATAGAACTACCTGAATCGGATTCTCCATAGCATTCCTCTGACCATCCGTTATTACCTGTGCCCTTAGCAAATCCTAAGATTCAAGTGGGAGTAGCTCCTTTTCCCGAAAGATTGGTTCCTCCTAAGGAAGGGAGTAAAGATTATGCAGAATCCGTAAATAAGACCTATGATCTTTGGGCTGCATTAGAAGAAATATCATTGACTATTAACCTTCGGCAATTGCTAGAAATAGTGCCTATTTGTTGGAAACAACTTTACCATAAATTAGTTCGGCGTCGAAGGAAGAGGATTGAGATAAACGCTTCTAAAGACAGTGAAAACTCTTCCAAAGGAAAAAGAACTAAGGATGTAAAAATAGTAGATTTGTTTGTGGACCCAGGAGCTCCAGTTATTGATACTACTATTAATGGCCACTTGCTACATGAAGTGCAGTTAGATGGTGGCTCAGCAGTTAATTTGATGACAGAACAGGCAATGCAAGAATTAGGGTTGAAAGCTCTAGAACCTACTCATATTGTTTTACGGGTGGCTGATCAAAGGAAAGTAACTCCTTTGGGGTTACTGCAAAATGTGAAATCTGTAGTAGCTGGATTAGAATTTCATGTGAACTATTTGATCATTCGTTCGCAAACAAATATTTCATCATATTCTGTGCTGCTGGGAAGACCTTGGTTATACCAAGCAAGATGCATTCAAGACTGGTATAAAGGTTCAATTGTGATTGGTCCTCGAAATGATAGGGTTAAAATACAAGTTATTTCAAAAGGATTTTTGAAAGATTTAGGAAATGAAGCAGTTAGTGAAATGGATGAGAAATCCAACAGTGAGTTTTATGATTCGGATATGGAGGGGACTGATCATGAAGGGCCTTATGCCTGGTTATTTAAAACACCACATGCAGCAACAACAAAAAAAGTAGAGGTCAATATAGTACATCAGCCTCACAAGGTAGAACAGATGGGTATTGGTGAGTATGCTGTAGCGTTTTCATCTGACAATGATTCGGACAGTGATATTACTCAGTGGTTATCTACATCCGAAGATACAACCCTAGACTGCTTAATGCTTTCAGCAGAGGAAGCAGAATATCTTGATGATTCGCTTGAAACATGTTTTCAATTATCTACGGATCAAGAAGGAAATAATCAACAAGATGTATTTTCTGCATACAGCAGGTCGGAAGCGGTTTCTGTGGATGAATTAGGGGAGGAAGAAATGCCTGAGTTAATGATATCTGATGTGGCTGACATTTCAATAACCTCTTCAGAAAGTATGGGAGAAGATGATGTTACTAATAATCATAATAGTATGCTTGAGAGTAGGATTTTAGAAGCTCTTCCTTATGGGGAAAATGCTTTACCCTTTGGAATTGGACAACTGCCAGATAGAGCTAAAAGGATTTATTACTATCAGCTAGAAGCGAAGGAAAGAGAAAGGAGAAGTAGGCATAGGTGCAAACCCTTACAAAGACCACTATCTCGTGAGGATGAGGATGATTCAACTTCGGATTTTAATAGGTTTTCACAGACTTCTCGTGAACATCATGGTAATTACGCTAGGATTATTAGAGAATTGAACGAGGCATTGGAAGTAGAGCGTGAGGCAGTGTTGACTGCTGTAAATGAAGCAATGAAGAAGATTACTGAGTTGCAAAAGGAAAAGGCAGAGTTTCAGTTTAGAGAAAGGCGATATCTAGATGAAATCTTGCTTTTAGAATTTTATTTAGAAGAAGAGAAATCTAAATTCAATAGGGGTGAGTTACAGATGGACCAAGCGTTATCTATGGATACAAATTATTGGGAAGAACATGAAAAAACTAATAGGTTTTTGGAAAAAAATAAATCTAAGAATACTTTTGAACCAGAGACTCAAGAGAAAAACCCTACAAATGTTCCCTGGTTGTGTCATTCTTTTAGGCGTTCGACCGGAATTGCACAGAAGATTTATCGCTGTTCTAGGGGACCGATAATTGGTTATCAACGAGTCCAATCTGAACCTACTAAGGTTAAATTGCACAATATGCAAGCGGTGGTGTTGCCTCATCCAAAAGAAAGAGTAATGGATTTTACTATTTATGGGGATGGGGAAGAGCCACAACTTAGATGGTTTGAACCTGCAGCACCTAGGAATTTTGTGGAACTGAAATAAGTTATACATTATTTGGGCTGTCGAATTCAGGGTGAGGAGGATGAGAATCTACATTCATTAATTCTCAAGCTTAAGGATAATCAACGGTTTTGGAGTTTAGATGATCAAGAATGTCTAGAAAAGAATAACGAAATTTTACGTCGATATCGCCGTAGGTTACATGCTCAATATCCATGTAATTCAGAGCAAATACCTAGCGTAATTGACTCTGTAAGAACCTCATTTACCATGAAATCTCGTAAAAATGTAAATGTCAATAATGGCGGTTTAGATAAATATGGGAAGAGATATACTGAAAAATCCTTTCCTGAGTTAATAAATGTTTATGGGATAGAAGTTGATGGTGCTATGCAAGATAACCTGGCTATTATTCCTTATAGGGCTTTACCCTTAGTAAATTCTGTGAATGTGGGAGAAGAAGCACCGGAATCAAGTACTAAGAATAACCTGCTTGAAAATGTATTGATGCAGATATCCGAAGATGTGCCCACAATTAAGCCACGAAGAATAGACTCTCTATTTATTGAAGAGCCTGAAGTTGAAGTAGTTAAGCTTAAAATGGCAGAAGGAAAATATTTAAATTTAGGAGACCAATTGGAATTGCCACATCGTGAAAGATTCGAAGAAGTCTTACGAGTGCATGTTGACGCTTTTGCTTGGTCATATAAGGACCTTAAGGGAATCAAAGTTGAATTATGTCAGCATTTTATTGATCTAGAACCAGGCACAAAACCTGTAAGTCAACGTCAACGACAAACAAACCCCGTGTATGCAGAGTTAGTGAAAGCTGAAATTACTAAGCTTTTAGATGCTGGATTCATTTATCCTGTTGCATACAGTGAATGGGTATCTCCTATTGTGGTAGTACCCAAGAAGAATAGTAAGAAGATTCGCATTTGTGTCGATTATAGAAAGCTGAATAGCAAAACATGTAAAGATCATTTTCCTTTGCCATTTACTGATCAGGTACTTGATAAGGTTGCTGGTCATGAGCTGTATTCTTTCATGGATGGATTTAGCGGTTACAACCAAGTACTAATTCATCCTGAAGATCAATCAAAAACTACATTTACTAGTGAATGGGGTACATTTGCTTATAGAGTAATGCCTTTTGGTTTGTGCAATGCACCCGCAACATTTCAGAGAGTTATGATTTCAGCTTATCAAGATTTTTTACGTCAATGGATGGAAGTTTTCTTGGATGATTTTTGTGTTTATGGTATGGCAAAAGAAATTCTTGAGCTACTAACACAAGTATTTGAACGTAGTGATGAAGTAGGTATATCCTTGAATCCTGATAAATGTGTTTTTGGAGTACCAAAAGGAACCTTATTGGGGCATATCGTTTCTAAAGAAGGTATTGCCATGGACCCAGCTAAAATTATTAAGATTTCTGCACTTCCACCTCCAACAAATCTTAAGCAATTGCGTGGATTTTTAGGACATCTAAATTATTATCGGAGATTTATTTCCGATTTTGCAAAGGTGGCATCACCTTTGACAAATCTACTACAAAAGGATACTCCTTTTACTTGGGATGATGTCTGCCAGAAAGCATTTGAATTTCTTAAACATAAGTTAATTGAAGGACCAGTATTAGCACCCCTAGATTGGACAAAAGAATTCCATATTCATGCTGATGCATCTATGTATGCTGTAGGAGCTGTTTTGTGCCAAGCAGATGATAATAAGGTGGATCATCCAATTTATTATGCGAGTCGAAATTTAAGTGATGCAGAAAGGAATTATACCACCACTGAGAAAGAATGCCTATCGATGGTATTTGCAGTGGAGAAATTTCGTCATTATTTATTAGGGAATAAGTTTACCATATATGTTGATCATGAGGCGTTAAAGTACTTGCTTAATAAAGCAGAACTTTCAGGATGTGTGATTCATTGGATGTTGTTATTCCAAGAGTTTGACTTTCAAATAGTTACTCGTCTTGGTAGGGCTCATGTTCTAGCAGATCATCTATCACGATTATTAACATCAGACAAGGAGGAAGGTGTGGAAGATGATTTGTCGGATGCATCACTTTTTACTGTGGAGACACAAGTTCCATGGTATGCTGATATTGCAAATTTTCTTAGTACTGCTCGATATCCACCTGGTGCTGATAAGCGTAGGAAACGTCAGATATTAATACAAGCACGCTCCTATGGATTATTAGGGGGTTACCTTTATAAATTTTTTCCATGCGAAGGTATCTATCGACGTTGTGTAAGGGAAGATGAAGTACCAGTGGTTCTTAAGGCATTGCATGATGAGCCATGTGGTGGCCATTTTGCCGATGAATTGACTACAAGAAAAGTTCTATTAGCTGGTTATTGGTGGCCTACCCTATTTAAAGATGCTTATTATTATTGTCGAAAATGTGATGTATGTCAAAGGACTGGTCGTCCTTCTAAGATTTTTGCTACGCCTTTGACACCTATATTAGCATTAGCACCTTTTGAGAAATAGGGAATTGATTTTGTAGGCCCAATTGATCCGCCTACTAGATATCGATCGAATCGTTATATCTTAGTCTGTACTGACTATATTACAAAGTGGGTGGAAGCGAAAGTGCTTAAAACGGATAAAGCCATTGATGTGGCTAAGTTTATGTATGAGAATATTATTACACGTTTTGGTTGCCCACTGGAATTAGTAAGTGACCGAGGTTCCCATTTCTTGAATGGTCTTATCAGCGAGTTAATGGAAATCTATACAATTAAACATCGCAAATCAACACCTTATTATCCCAGAGCTAATGGTCAGGTTGAAGTAACCAATCGCATTATCTGTGGGATTTTAACTAAAACGGTTGCTTCCCACAGGCGAGATTGGGATGAATGTTTATATGAAGCGTTATGGGCCTATAGAACTACTTATAAGGTGACAGTGCAAAATACACCCTTCAATTTAGTTTATGGTACTAATGCTATATTCCCTATTGAGCAAGAGTTGCCCACTTTACGAGTAGCTCTATCATTACGACTAGGTGAGGTTGAATCTTTGAAACAACGGATTTTACAATTGGTAAAGTTGGATGAGGAAAGATTATTAGCTCTACAAAGTCTAGAAGCAATGCAAAAACGTCGTAAAGCATGGCACGACCAGAATATTAAAGTACGGGAGTTTAAAGAAGGCAATTTAGTTTTACTTTATGACAGTCGTTATTATAAATTTCCTGGGAAGCTTAAAATTCGTTGGTTGGGACCTTTTAAGGTGATTAATGTTTATGATAATGGTTCTCTTGATGTGCAGGATATTAATGCTGAAAATGAGATATTTAGGGTCAATGGCCTGCGCCTTAAACATTTTGTGACTTAGGCTAGCTAGGTATAGTTAGGTTAGTAGTTACAATAATATTTTGTCTAATCCACCCTTGGATGTCTTTTCTTTCTTGGGGGGTTTTTTTTTAAAATTGGGATGCAGGTATGGCCTTTTTGTGGATGGATGCGCTTTACCCTCGTATTGATGCCGATAGTACTGATCCTGTTCATGTTGGACCTTACGATATTCCGCGTTTTCAGACGCATGACAGGTTTTTATATGCACCGAGAGGGGAGGCCTGTTGTGGTTCTTCTTTTGTGATTATTTTTTATTTACAGTATCATCCACCTTTTGGTTGTAGGTCTTGTCAGCGGCATTTATTTGTGCGTGCTCAGCTCTTGTGTTGGCAGTGTCGCACATACTTTCGACGCTATGGTACCACTGCCATGCAGGAAATGATTGGTTATACCTACCAGCGTCATGATTATAATAGTGTTTTTTCTCCTGAGCGCGGCGTTGGTCAGTTTAGGGTAGGTAGAGAGCAGGTAGAATTTGCGAGATATCGTTTCACTGTCTACCGCCTTACTCCATCTTACCATGATTTGCAGACTAGTGTTCCCTGCCCATGTTGGGATTATATTTGTTGGTATATGGATGCGACCGAGGGGCATTCCTTAGATGCTTTACCAGTGGCCCCTATGCCCTACTATGATGATGCAGCTTTGGCTTCGCTCCATGATGTGATGGAGGTTCTTAGCGATGCACCTGATAGTGGATCTGTGACTTCTGATATGCCTACGCTAGAGGCTATTCTTGAGCATCCTATAGATGATAGTTTAGTTAATAGGTTTGACTTAGATAGTGTTGATGATTTCGGATTAGGATTATTGTTTTCACTAGAAGATCTCAGAGACTTTGATGATTTTAGTCTAGATATTTTGTTTTCTTAGTCTTTAATGTTTTTCTTTTATTCTACATTTTGAAAAAAAAAAACAAACAAGCAAACAAACAAATATATATCGTTTTTTTAAAAAAAAACATACAATGCTTTGAGTTATTGATATCATGTAGGTTTTCATGCACTTTAGTTTTATTTTCCACGTAGTTAGGTAGTTAGTTGCACGCACGGTCAGGGTATTCCTCTCAGTGCTGGATTTTGGGATATTTAAGTTAGTAAGATGGACAGTTCTATATGCAAGAATGGTTATCAAGTGGAGTAATATATTGCTTCTTAAACAACCAAGCAGTGGAAGCGTTACGATAGTCTAGTTGATCGAGATTGTGCCATGAGTATCTGACAATTCTTTTGTACAGGGAAAAGTTTTATTATTTATCTAACCCTTTAACATTTTATTGGCTAGTGTATGTTTCATGTGCAGATTTGACTATGATTTTGCGTTACACATTGTTGTATGCTTCTGTTGCTCATTCTTGGAGTTGCAATATCCACGAACATACAAGGTTGTTTCATACCTAAAAACTTTTTATTTCATATTCATTTTGGAAAAAGTACAAGAATAAAAAAATTGATGGAACGAAATTGGTTATGTTTTTAAAAAAAAACCTAAGTAATCACAGAGGAATTATAAATAAATATTTTAAACAAATATGAATGATATATATACAATTCTGTCTATATGAAGTTCACTCACAAGGGATGGGACTTAGCATTAGGTAGTGATTAAAAGGGGGTGATGTGTGTGCATAACATAGTGAATTTCATTGTATGGGTGTCCGATTAGGAATCCTATAGAGTTTTCCCCTATCTTTTGGTGCGCAGATCGGTCACAGATAGCTCACGTGGTGAATCCCGGAAGGTCCCCAAGAACAAAGTACTCTACTTTTTAGCACAAAAACCCATGTAAAAGCAAGCACGACAAGAGGCAAGAGACAAATTGGGTTCAATCTCTCCCATGCCTTGTGTGAGCGCTTCACAAAGCATGTATTT